>NW_026684068.1:0-10000 GCF_030247195.1 Topomyia yanbarensis | reverse complement strand
GCAAAAATACACTCCCATAGTAATTTTGAGCGACATGTAGGAGCCCTTAATGCGTTGAGCGCAGCCTGACTATCTGAGAAAATGCAGATATTTGAATAACGGTATTTTCTTTTCAGACATACGTAAGTGCATTCTAGAATGGCATATATTTCTGCTTGAAATACTGTCGGCCAGTATCCCATGAAGATACTAGCGTTTATTCCTGGTCCTGTAATACCAGATCCTGGCAAATGGTTCATTTTTGACCCATCTGTGAAGAGGATTACTGAGCCTGGGCGGAGACTAGTGCCACTTTGTTCCCAGGTTGACCGTTCAGTATCACCTGATGTAGCGGAAAGAGATGCAACATTGAATCTAATGCTTTTGATGGAGTACTTCGCATGGCACCGGTTATCGCTCTAAGGCTTGCCTTAGAAGTTTACCTAGCTTTTTTGAGTAGATGTCTCTTTTGTTTTAGGCCACCAAACTAGCGAGGCATATGTTATTCTTGGTTTGACTATTGTAGAATATAACCAGTGAACCATACTTGGTCTGAGACCCAATTTTTACCAATTGTTCTACTGCACACCCAAAGAGCACTAGTTGCCTTGCTTATAACCTGCTCAATGTGCGCATTCCAGTTTAGTTTTTTATCGAGTATCAATCCCAGATAATTCACCTCAGAGGACATTTCAATTACTGTTCCGTTGAGCAAAAGTGTTGATATGGAATATTTCTTTTTTCGAGTAAAGGGGATTATGATTGTTTTAGAGGGATTTATGTTCAGGTCTTCTTATTTACACCACTAATCGGGTTGAAAATCAGGCAAATTAAAAAAAATATGTCGAGTTAGTGACAAGTTATGACTAAAATTCTAAAATTCTAAAATTCTAAAATTCTAAAATTCTAAAATTCTAAAATTCTAAAATTCTAAAATTCTAAAATTCTAAAATTCTAAAATTCTAAAATTCTAAAATTCTAAAATTCTAAAATTCTAAAATTCTAAAATTCTAAAATTCTAAAATTCTAAAATTCTAAAATTCTAAAATTCTAAAATTCTAAAATTCTAAAATTCTAAAATTCTAAAATTCTAAAATTCTAAAATTCTAAAATTCTAAAATTCTAAAATTCTAAAATTCTAAAATTCTAAAATTCTAAAATTCTAAAATTCTAAAATTCTAAAATTCTAAAATTCTAAAATTCTAAAATTCTAAAATTCTAAATAAATTCTAAAATTCTAAAATTCTAAAATTCTAAAATTCTAAAATTCTAAAATTCTAAAATTCTAAAATTCTAAAATTCTAAAATTCTAAAATTCTAAAATTCTAAAATTCTAAAATTCTAAAATTCTAAAATTCTAAAATTCTAAAATTCTAAAATTCTAAAATTCTAAAATTCTAAAATTCTAAAATTCTAAAATTCTAAAATTCTAAAATTCTAAAATTCTAAAATTCTAAAATTCTAAAATTCTAAAATTCTAAAATTCTAAAATTCTAAAATTCTAAAATTCTAAAATTCTAAAATTCTAAAATTCTAAAATTCTAAAATTCTAAAATTCTAAAATTCTAAAATTCTAAAATTCTAAAATTCTAAAATTCTAAAATTCTAAAATTCTAAAATTCTAAAATTCTAAAATTCTAAAATTCTAAAATTCTAAAATTCTAAAATTCTAAAATTCTAAAATTCTAAAATTCTAAAATTCTAAAATTCTAAAATTCTAAAATTCTAAAATTCTAAAATTCTAAAATTCTAAAATTCTAAAATTCTAAAATTCTAAAATTCTAAAATTCTAAAATTCTAAAATTCTAACAATTCTAAAATTCTAAAATTCTAAAATTCTAAAATTCTAAAATTCTAAAATTCTAAAATTCTAAAATTCTAAAATTCTAAAATTCTAAAATTCTAAAATTCTAAAATTCTAAAATTCTAAAATTCTAAAATTCTAAAATTCTAAAATTCTAAAATTCTAAAATTCTAAAATTCTAAAATTCTAAAATTCTAAAATTCTAAAATTCTAAAATTCTAAAATTCTAAAATTCTAAAATTCTAAAATTCTAAAATTCTAAAATTCTAAAATTCTAAAATTCTAAAATTCTAAAATTCTAAAATTCTAAAATTCTAAAATTCTAAAATTCTAAAATTCTAAAATTCTAAAATTCTAAAATTCTAAAATTCTAAAATTCTAAAATTCTAAAATTCTAAAATTCTAAAATTCTAAAATTCTAAAATTCTAAAATTCTAAAATTCTAAAATTCTAAAATTCTAAAATTCTAAAATTCTAAAATTCTAAAATTCTAAAATTCTAAAATTCTAAAATTCTAAAATTCTAAAATTCTAAAATTCTAAAATTCTAAAATTCTAAAATTCTAAAATTCTAAAATTCTAAAATTCTAAAATTCTAAAATTCTAAAATTCTAAAATTCTAAAATTCTAAAATTCTAAAATTCTAAAATTCTAAAATTCTAAAATTCTAAAATTCTAAAATTCTAAAATTCTAAAATTCTAAAATTCTAAAATTCTAAAATTCTAAAATTCTAAAATTCTAAAATTCTAAAATTCTAAAATTCTAAAATTCTAAAATTCTAAAATTCTAAAATTCTAAAATTCTAAAATTCTAAAATTCTAAAATTCTAAAATTCTAAAATTCTAAAATTCTAAAATTCTAAAATTCTAAAATTCTAAAATTCTAAAATTCTAAAATTCTAAAATTCTAAAATTCTAAAATTCTAAAATTCTAAAATTCTAAAATTCTAAAATTCTAAAATTCTAAAATTCTAAAATTCTAAAATTCTAAAATTCTAAAATTCTAAAATTCTAAAATTCTAAAATTCTAAAATTCTAAAATTCTAAAATTCTAAAATTCTAAAATTCTAAAATTCTAAAATTCTAAAATTCTAAAATTCTAAAATTCTAAAATTCTAAAATTCTAAAATTCTAAAATTCTAAAATTCTAAAATTCTAAAATTCTAAAATTCTAAAATTCTAAAATTCTAAAATTCTAAAATTCTAAAATTCTAAAATTCTAAAATTCTAAAATTCTAAAATTCTAAAATTCTAAAATTCTAAAATTCTAAAATTCTAAAATTCTAAAATTCTAAAATTCTAAAATTCTAAAATTCTAAAATTCTAAAATTCTAAAATTCTAAAATTCTAAAATTCTAAAATTCTAAAATTCTAAAATTCTAAAATTCTAAAATTCTAAAATTCTAAAATTCTAAAATTCTAAAATTCTAAAATTCTAAAATTCTAAAATTCTAAAATTCTAAAATTCTAAAATTCTAAAATTCTAAAATTCTAAAATTCTAAAATTCTAAAATTCTAAAATTCTAAAATTCTAAAATTCTAAAATTCTAAAATTCTAAAATTCTAAAATTCTAAAATTCTAAAATTCTAAAATTCTAAAATTCTAAAATTCTAAAATTCTAAAATTCTAAAATTCTAAAATTCTAAAATTCTAAAATTCTAAAATTCTAAAATTCTAAAATTCTAAAATTCTAAAATTCTAAAATTCTAAAATTCTAAAATTCTAAAATTCTAAAATTCTAAAATTCTAAAATTCTAAAATTCTAAAATTCTAAAATTCTAAAATTCTAAAATTCTAAAATTCTAAAATTCTAAAATTCTAAAATTCTAAAATTCTAAAATTCTAAAATTCTAAAATTCTAAAATTCTAAAATTCTAAAATTCTAAAATTCTAAAATTCTAAAATTCTAAAATTCTAAAATTCTAAAATTCTAAAATTCTAAAATTCTAAAATTCTAAAATTCTAAAATTCTAAAATTCTAAAATTCTAAAATTCTAAAATTCTAAAATTCTAAAATTCTAAAATTCTAAAATTCTAAAATTCTAAAATTCTAAAATTCTAAAATTCTAAAATTCTAAAATTCTAAAATTCTAAAATTCTAAAATTCTAAAATTCTAAAATTCTAAAATTCTAAAATTCTAAAATTCTAAAATTCTAAAATTCTAAAATTCTAAAATTCTAAAATTCTAAAATTCTAAAATTCTAAAATTCTAAAATTCTAAAATTCTAAAATTCTAAAATTCTAAAATTCTAAAATTCTAAAATTCTAAAATTCTAAAATTCTAAAATTCTAAAATTCTAAAATTCTAAAATTCTAAAATTCTAAAATTCTAAAATTCTAAAATTCTAAAATTCTAAAATTCTAAAATTCTAAAATTCTAAAATTCTAAAATTCTAAAATTCTAAAATTCTAAAATTCTAAAATTCTAAAATTCTAAAATTCTAAAATTCTAAAATTCTAAAATTCTAAAATTCTAAAATTCTAAAATTCTAAAATTCTAAAATTCTAAAATTCTAAAATTCTAAAATTCTAAAATTCTAAAATTCTAAAATTCTAAAATTCTAAAATTCTAAAATTCTAAAATTCTAAAATTCTAAAATTCTAAAATTCTAAAATTCTAAAATTCTAAAATTCTAAAATTCTAAAATTCTAAAATTCTAAAATTCTAAAATTCTAAAATTCTAAAATTCTAAAATTCTAAAATTCTAAAATTCTAAAATTCTAAAATTCTAAAATTCTAAAATTCTAAAATTCTAAAATTCTAAAATTCTAAAATTCTAAAATTCTAAAATTCTAAAATTCTAAAATTCTAAAATTCTAAAATTCTAAAATTCTAAAATTCTAAAATTCTAAAATTCTAAAATTCTAAAATTCTAAAATTCTAAAATTCTAAAATTCTAAAATTCTAAAATTCTAAAATTCTAAAATTCTAAAATTCTAAAATTCTAAAATTCTAAAATTCTAAAATTCTAAAATTCTAAAATTCTAAAATTCTAAAATTCTAAAATTCTAAAATTCTAAAATTCTAAAATTCTAAAATTCTAAAATTCTAAAATTCTAAAATTCTAAAATTCTAAAATTCTAAAATTCTAAAATTCTAAAATTCTAAAATTCTAAAATTCTAAAATTCTAAAATTCTAAAATTCTAAAATTCTAAAATTCTAAAATTCTAAAATTCTAAAATTCTAAAATTCTAAAATTCTAAAATTCTAAAATTCTAAAATTCTAAAATTCTAAAATTCTAAAATTCTAAAATTCTAAAATTCTAAAATTCTAAAATTCTAAAATTCTAAAATTCTAAAATTCTAAAATTCTAAAATTCTAAAATTCTAAAATTCTAAAATTCTAAAATTCTAAAATTCTAAAATTCTAAAATTCTAAAATTCTAAAATTCTAAAATTCTAAAATTCTAAAATTCTAAAATTCTAAAATTCTAAAATTCTAAAATTCTAAAATTCTAAAATTCTAAAATTCTAAAATTCTAAAATTCTAAAATTCTAAAATTCTAAAATTCTAAAATTCTAAAATTCTAAAATTCTAAAATTCTAAAATTCTAAAATTCTAAAATTCTAAAATTCTAAAATTCTAAAATTCTAAAATTCTAAAATTCTAAAATTCTAAAATTCTAAAATTCTAAAATTCTAAAATTCTAAAATTCTAAAATTCTAAAATTCTAAAATTCTAAAATTCTAAAATTCTAAAATTCTAAAATTCTAAAATTCTAAAATTCTAAAATTCTAAAATTCTAAAATTCTAAAATTCTAAAATTCTAAAATTCTAAAATTCTAAAATTCTAAAATTCTAAAATTCTAAAATTCTAAAATTCTAAAATTCTAAAATTCTAAAATTCTAAAATTCTAAAATTCTAAAATTCTAAAATTCTAAAATTCTAAAATTCTAAAATTCTAAAATTCTAAAATTCTAAAATTCTAAAATTCTAAAATTCTAAAATTCTAAAATTCTAAAATTCTAAAATTCTAAAATTCTAAAATTCTAAAATTCTAAAATTCTAAAATTCTAAAATTCTAAAATTCTAAAATTCTAAAATTCTAAAATTCTAAAATTCTAAAATTCTAAAATTCTAAAATTCTAAAATTCTAAAATTCTAAAATTCTAAAATTCTAAAATTCTAAAATTCTAAAATTCTAAAATTCTAAAATTCTAAAATTCTAAAATTCTAAAATTCTAAAATTCTAAAATTCTAAAATTCTAAAATTCTAAAATTCTAAAATTCTAAAATTCTAAAATTCTAAAATTCTAAAATTCTAAAATTCTAAAATTCTAAAATTCTAAAATTCTAAAATTCTAAAATTCTAAAATTCTAAAATTCTAAAATTCTAAAATTCTAAAATTCTAAAATTCTAAAATTCTAAAATTCTAAAATTCTAAAATTCTAAAATTCTAAAATTCTAAAATTCTAAAATTCTAAAATTCTAAAATTCTAAAATTCTAAAATTCTAAAATTCTAAAATTCTAAAATTCTAAAATTCTAAAATTCTAAAATTCTAAAATTCTAAAATTCTAAAATTCTAAAATTCTAAAATTCTAAAATTCTAAAATTCTAAAATTCTAAAATTCTAAAATTCTAAAATTCTAAAATTCTAAAATTCTAAAATTCTAAAATTCTAAAATTCTAAAATTCTAAAATTCTAAAATTCTAAAATTCTAAAATTCTAAAATTCTAAAATTCTAAAATTCTAAAATTCTAAAATTCTAAAATTCTAAAATTCTAAAATTCTAAAATTCTAAAATTCTAAAATTCTAAAATTCTAAAATTCTAAAATTCTAAAATTCTAAAATTCTAAAATTCTAAAATTCTAAAATTCTAAAATTCTAAAATTCTAAAATTCTAAAATTCTAAAATTCTAAAATTCTAAAATTCTAAAATTCTAAAATTCTAAAATTCTAAAATTCTAAAATTCTAAAATTCTAAAATTCTAAAATTCTAAAATTCTAAAATTCTAAAATTCTAAAATTCTAAAATTCTAAAATTCTAAAATTCTAAAATTCTAAAATTCTAAAATTCTAAAATTCTAAAATTCTAAAATTCTAAAATTCTAAAATTCTAAAATTCTAAAATTCTAAAATTCTAAAATTCTAAAATTCTAAAATTCTAAAATTCTAAAATTCTAAAATTCTAAAATTCTAAAATTCTAAAATTCTAAAATTCTAAAATTCTAAAATTCTAAAATTCTAAAATTCTAAAATTCTAAAATTCTAAAATTCTAAAATTCTAAAATTCTAAAATTCTAAAATTCTAAAATTCTAAAATTCTAAAATTCTAAAATTCTAAAATTCTAAAATTCTAAAATTCTAAAATTCTAAAATTCTAAAATTCTAAAATTCTAAAATTCTAAAATTCTAAAATTCTAAAATTCTAAAATTCTAAAATTCTAAAATTCTAAAATTCTAAAATTCTAAAATTCTAAAATTCTAAAATTCTAAAATTCTAAAATTCTAAAATTCTAAAATTCTAAAATTCTAAAATTCTAAAATTCTAAAATTCTAAAATTCTAAAATTCTAAAATTCTAAAATTCTAAAATTCTAAAATTCTAAAATTCTAAAATTCTAAAATTCTAAAATTCTAAAATTCTAAAATTCTAAAATTCTAAAATTCTAAAATTCTAAAATTCTAAAATTCTAAAATTCTAAAATTCTAAAATTCTAAAATTCTAAAATTCTAAAATTCTAAAATTCTAAAATTCTAAAATTCTAAAATTCTAAAATTCTAAAATTCTAAAATTCTAAAATTCTAAAATTCTAAAATTCTAAAATTCTAAAATTCTAAAATTCTAAAATTCTAAAATTCTAAAATTCTAAAATTCTAAAATTCTAAAATTCTAAAATTCTAAAATTCTAAAATTCTAAAATTCTAAAATTCTAAAATTCTAAAATTCTAAAATTCTAAAATTCTAAAATTCTAAAATTCTAAAATTCTAAAATTCTAAAATTCTAAAATTCTAAAATTCTAAAATTCTAAAATTCTAAAATTCTAAAATTCTAAAATTCTAAAATTCTAAAATTCTAAAATTCTAAAATTCTAAAATTCTAAAATTCTAAAATTCTAAAATTCTAAAATTCTAAAATTCTAAAATTCTAAAATTCTAAAATTCTAAAATTCTAAAATTCTAAAATTCTAAAATTCTAAAATTCTAAAATTCTAAAATTCTAAAATTCTAAAATTCTAAAATTCTAAAATTCTAAAATTCTAAAATTCTAAAATTCTAAAATTCTAAAATTCTAAAATTCTAAAATTCTAAAATTCTAAAATTCTAAAATTCTAAAATTCTAAAATTCTAAAATTCTAAAATTCTAAAATTCTAAAATTCTAAAATTCTAAAATTCTAAAATTCTAAAATTCTAAAATTCTAAAATTCTAAAATTCTAAAATTCTAAAATTCTAAAATTCTAAAATTCTAAAATTCTAAAATTCTAAAATTCTAAAATTCTAAAATTCTAAAATTCTAAAATTCTAAAATTCTAAAATTCTAAAATTCTAAAATTCTAAAATTCTAAAATTCTAAAATTCTAAAATTCTAAAATTCTAAAATTCTAAAATTCTAAAATTCTAAAATTCTAAAATTCTAAAATTCTAAAATTCTAAAATTCTAAAATTCTAAAATTCTAAAATTCTAAAATTCTAAAATTCTAAAATTCTAAAATTCTAAAATTCTAAAATTCTAAAATTCTAAAATTCTAAAATTCTAAAATTCTAAAATTCTAAAATTCTAAAATTCTAAAATTCTAAAATTCTAAAATTCTAAAATTCTAAAATTCTAAAATTCTAAAATTCTAAAATTCTAAAATTCTAAAATTCTAAAATTCTAAAATTCTAAAATTCTAAAATTCTAAAATTCTAAAATTCTAAAATTCTAAAATTCTAAAATTCTAAAATTCTAAAATTCTAAAATTCTAAAATTCTAAAATTCTAAAATTCTAAAATTCTAAAATTCTAAAATTCTAAAATTCTAAAATTCTAAAATTCTAAAATTCTAAAATTCTAAAATTCTAAAATTCTAAAATTCTAAAATTCTAAAATTCTAAAATTCTAAAATTCTAAGATTATAAAATTCTAAAATTCTAAAATTCTAAAATTCTAAAATTCTAAAAATGAACTATTTGGTGCTTAAACTGTTTTATCCAACCGAGCAATACCAGTTCTTGTATTGCTATATTTAAACTCTGTAACAATCCTTGACCTGAGTAGTGGTAAAACTAACAAGTTACCGTGCGATTAATTATTAAATTACAAATTACTGTATCGACTCAAAAATTCTTATCCCATTCGCATTAATGTTTCTCTTACAATCTATCCTCAAAAGTATTAAAAACGCGCAGAGGGCCCCTTAAAGGAGTGGCCCTATTTTACAGTCACGTAACATAAGTGACTAGAAGGAAATTTTGTACTAGTAATTGGGTGCCGTGAATGAGAATAAGACTCAGACTTAAGTACAAATAGAATGTCAACGTTGCCGAAACCGAAGATCAACGGGTAATTGTTTACTTTAGGTACTTCTTCCCTTATAAGCGGAAAACATTTTTTTCGTTTAAAAAATATGCTAGTTTGGTGTTGTAGATTCTTAAAAAAGGGGCGGAAACCGCAAATTTTAATATTTCATTAATAAGTTTAAAAATAAGTTGTACCTACTAACCTTGCTCGTATGGTTATTGTGCTCACGAAAGTAAGGCTTTTGGCGAAGCTAGCTTAATGCCGAATAGCCGAGTTCAAGGATCCGAAGCGGTGCAAAGCCGCTGTCAATGAATACTATCCTATTGTTACTAAATAAGACATTGTAAATGCCTTACACTAACCCCTATGTTTGAGTATACCAGGCAAACGAGTGGATCACAGGTTTGCTTGCGGTTCCGATGACAAGTAACAAGGCCACCTCGTCCGGACTTGGCTATGCGGCACAGCCGCATTAAGCTAGCTTCGCCAAAAGCCTTACTTTCGGAAGCACAATGACCACACGAGAAAGTTTGGCAGGTACAACTTATTTTTAAACTTGTTAATGAATTATTAAAATTTTCACTTTCTGCCTCTTTTTTATTAATCTACAACACTAAACTAGCATATTCACGAAAGAAAAACGTTTTCCACTTACAGGAGGAAAAGTATCTAAAGTAAACAATTACCCACTTTCCTTGCCGTTGATGCTGTGTTTGAACTTCTTTATAGGAACTGCATCCCGGTCAAACCATTCAGAACCCTGAA
>NW_026684067.1:0-10000 GCF_030247195.1 Topomyia yanbarensis | reverse complement strand
GAGTGCTTTTATAACGTATTAATCATATTTAGATTATCCAGGTAAAATAAAGGTATAAATCATTGAAATATTTAATATAGTTGTGGGTGTGGTGGAATAACAAGATATGAGGCGGTAATTGATCGCTCGTATTTGAAGTTTAGATTAGATTATTTCAAGAAGCTATTTCTTTTTGAATCAAAGGTTGGATTTAGCCGACACTTCTGAACAGGGCCGTCGAGAGCCGCGTCGGGCCCCAAGGTTTGTATTACTGCCGGGCCCTTTTAAACCTAAGTCCTCTTGTGCAGTATGAGTTAGTATCTCTTCAGCCATGGGAAACTCGTGAGTCCGTGGTTTCTACTAGACTCCGGTTGACTCATATTGCCACATCTACAGATAGCGTGCCAGATAGGCGAATTTCGACATTTTGCGGTATCCAAATAGGGTAAAATTGCCATAGTTACAAGTTTTTAAATTTGTGGGTATTCAGCAATCAGTAGCGTCAGATCAGAGATCTGTGCCTTGCCATGAATCGTTTTTTCATAATTTGGGGAAGTGGTAAGATTATGGGTAAGGAAAATAAGATCTGCAGGTGCTACAATAGCAGGAATAATACTTTCAACCCACGGAGGGATTTAGAATTTGTATTTTAACAGTGAGCGAATATATTTCGTTTCGCGAAACAATCGCTTCTGTTCCATTGATGGTCTGGAACATAATCAGCACGCTATGTCTAACATGGTGAAATTGTATGGTGTAAACATTGTCCATCTTTAGCTCCATGTGTACTTTTAACAATAGATCTTAAGGAACGTCTCGAAAAGTAAATAGGAATATATTTTTACCGCAATAGGCCAATTTCTGCTTGTAATCATCACTCATTTTTTTCGACACAGTAGCTTGAAACATAATATTTTGCTTCTACTGTGCAGATAAAGCGACACATGGATTGATTTGTTTGCTGGTAGCGGTGGAGCAGTTTTTGGCTTTTGTTGTAAGCAAAATGAAAAGGTAGCAGATGCAGCTCAAAATTCTCGTTTAAAATTATCAAATAAAAAATATTTTTTATTTACACAAGCAAGCCTTGATAATATGTGGGACGCGACAACAATTTAGACACAGAACACAGTAATCAGACGCAAATAAAACAACTGTGAATAGAGTAGGCAATTGAGCACTGCTGCTGTTGCATGAGCTGAACTGATTTGATTGTTTTTATTTCGCGCATTGTAATTGGGTTCTTATAGATATCACACGCACCTTTGGGAGACCCGAAATCACCGTTCTATCTCAACACAATGGATTTTAGAGGGAAAATACTAGTACGTGCTATAACAATACAAAAATATAAAAATTAACCATTTTATTCAACGGTTAGTTAAGCTCAGTCTATCTTCTCATCTCGCCCAGAGTAGAAACTAAAAATCGTTCCGCCATAGATACACAGTAAAAATAGCTGCAGACGAATTGTGTTGCTATTGATTTTTGGAAATGTCATGTAAGATCAGCTACTCGAGAAGTGAAACAATTACTAAACGTGCAGAGATACGCTTACATGAATTATCTCCACACACTCGTGACATCGTGATTAACAAATTTATGTCAAGATACGGAGAAGTGCTTTTCATAACAGCTGAAACTTTGCATTTTCCCGGATGTCCCTAACGTTGTTCTTATGGTGAGAATGCTTCCGTACAAACCAACTCCTTCATACGTAACCATTTTATGCGCACCGAAAATGAGACGATTCATCAGACAACACTGATTAATGATTATGCACTCATGGAAGATTCCTATGCACGAATTCTGCAAAAAGACACTAGACCACGGAAAACTTTGTGCAGAAAAACAAAAAGCTTACCTGCTATAACAGTAAACAGCACACCGTTATCTTATGCCAATCCACAAACGGCTACAAAATCAATATCTACGGGTCTGACAGGAACAAATATTCACAACAATCACGCCCAGTATCTCCACGCCAACAACCAGCAAAGAAGCGAACGTAGAAGAGGACGGATGCGTTTGTCCGTGCGCCCGCATTCCTGTTTGACGCTCTATTGCTTTATTCGAACATACTTTGAATTGGCTTCTTAATATTTCGTAGTGTATTCCTCGATTCAAGTAATAAAACTCGCTTTTTTAACTTGTACACAAAATAGACAATTCCCTTAAGAACGTTTGTTTTAACAAGTGTCAACTATCAAATAAAGTTTTCATTTTTTACGCTTCCATCATACAATAATTTAATAAGACGAATGATGACAAAGAAATTACTATTCATATTTTTATTGCTCTTCTATGAACACTGGACGTGTTCGCCCATCTACCGGGTAAAAACGTGGGCCCCCAAATACGACCCGGGCCCAGGGCAATTGCCTTGGCTGACCCCCTTCTCATCGGGCCTGCTTCTGAATAAATATGTGCATTACTAATCATGAATGTACCTTGTACTTATTTTTGCACTCATTTTTGAGCCAAACAGCTATTGCCATTATCTTAAATGCTAGGTTCGAAACCAAGAGGTGCGAAATAGGGTTACAATAGGCTCTACTGCTATAATGCTCTATCTCCAATGTTATCGTTCAATCAACGTGATAAATCAGCTAGTCGCATTCATTCGCAGCACTACTGACATGCACATACTTGTAACAATTATTCATGACTAAACCTCTACGCAATTTATACTATTCTCGTGAGAATTATACCAACCAACACACAACTCAATATAAGAAAAGACCTGGTGAGTGATTACTCCCTATTTCATATTAATTACAATCTGCACACAATCTAAAACCCTTAAAATGTGAACCAACAAACCCGCATCCGAGCGAATCGGGTATAAATCTTATCACCAGGTTCTGGCTCAAAACTGGAAATAGATATTTTTTTCTTGCCACTGTATTATATCGATCTTTGTTTTCTTGGTATCAAGTGTCACGGATATACCAGAAACTTGTAAATAATAAACAGTACGCTGGTTCGCAATATGATCTTCCTGCACAGGCAATGTACTGTTTCGTAATAATATTTTTATGTAAAACTTTTAACAAAACACTACGTATGGCAAAGTTGTTACCAACATTCTGGGCCATACTTTTATTGCATTGGTTCTGTATGAGCGAAGTTGCACTATAGTAGATTTTTCCACACTAATTTCAGTACAAACAAATACAACGCGTAAAGCCTGGGAGCAACAAATTGCCCCCAAAATTTATAGTCATTTGGAACCACAACGGGAACTCAAGCTGTGCTCGCTAATTAGAATCGTTTTTTAATTTGACCATACAACCACGAGAAAGGGAGCGAATAAAGGCGCTATAACCCGATTTATTAGCCAGGACAGGATTAAATACCTCTATCACATCCCAAAAAGAAAACCAAAGGAGTGACATTAACCCTTTTAGCCAAGTCACTCCCAACGATTTATCAAACCGCCATTGAACTGAAACGGTCGGTACGGTTGTCCACGTTTCTTCCTTATTCAAGGTTCAAAATAATTCGTTAATTAAATTCTTTAGTAAATGAATGATTTGATTGCCGTATAATTTTGAAGCATCTTTATTTTGTACGCTGCACTGTTGGCCTGGCCGCTTAATTGTGTCACATATCATATGTGTCACAAACATTAATATTGACAATAAAAATTGTAGTCTGCAAATTTTCAGGATCCCTACATGTATTGGCTGTGTATGTGTAGGCTCGACTAGACTAGACTAGACCATACAATCACGAGCCAGGTTATTTAGCATACAAATCTGTAATAACATTGAGATTCACTTTATAAAATAATGGGCTGACAAGCGTAGCAAAATAACAATTCTACCATCAATCGACAAGAAATATAAGTAACCTTCCTGTCGAATCATCCAACGAATCGAATTTAACAGATAAGTCAAGGTGGTGAACCAATTATGACAAATTACCACAAGTTGTCCAAATGATCCAAAGATTTCTAGTTTGCATTCCTAGATTCGTTCAAAATATGCAATATTTAGTAACAACAAGTCATGGAACAACATCGTGTTGGTTCACCAGAGCATGCAGTTCGTTTACTCGTTGTACATCGTCTTTCCAAATTGCATGCTTTCACGTCTGTAGGGAGAGGGAGTGAGACCCTCCGGCAATCAATCACCGCATCCGTTTTGTATTGAAGTCCACCTGCGACAGTCATTTGAATGACAGGCGTTTGATAGGACCATTCGGTGATGGCAAGTCCATTTCTATTGAGGGGCTATACAATTGTGTAAGAATGATGTTTGTTTTCCCGAATCAAAGGTGGCCATGCGATGGTACAGTATCAAATATCCTCCAGGTTGGTCGTGGCATTGTCGGTGTATGCAGTCCTGTACGTTTGCCACAACAATTGTTGTGATTTCTGAACTAAGTGAACAAGGATGGTTTGTAGGTAGGTACGTAGATACGTGCATCCGTTCTCTCATCTGCTGATGAAAGGTTCGGTTTCTGGCTGGGACTTTGTAATCGAATTGATTTATTTGCTCTGACGTGATCAAAGTCGTTTCACCCTTCCAACCAGGGCCCCTTCTCCGAAGGACACATCCGATTGCATCCGACAGGCGATGAGCTGGCTGATGAGGGCCACAAAGAGTTATGTACAAAAAAAATGTGTAGATTCTGTTTCTGTTATCTGTGGATAAAACAATTCCAATAAGCGAAGCTGGAATGTTTTCGATACAATTTACGTGCCATTTGCAATCTCAGCTAGAGATTGGCTTTTAACCTAAATTTTCGAACGGACCTGCCTAGTTGGATGTAAATCTCAGAAAATGGCAAACAATGGAATCGGAATCAGAAGAAATTAGGGTTTGTATGCCTATAATGGACCCTTTGCGTATAATGGACCCCCTGACGCTTTTTTGGCCTTTATTCCTCATTAATAACTGTTTTTAGCGTATACTGTTGGTTAAAAGACAGCTTTGAGACTTAGACAGAAATTAGAATGTGTTTTTTCACCATAATTCAATGCAAAATTGATATTTGCACTCAATTTCAATCCAGTGCAGCATGACACAGGGTTTGTAAGTGATAGTTTTACTATTATAAAAAGAACACTTCGCTCTGATACAAATAAACTACGTACGAAAAAGATAGTGTTTTACTAATTAATACCTAACACTATCACAATCTTTTGCGATGTAAATCTAACAGACTAAGATAATTTAAAATTTATGTTGAAATTCTAGGGTCCATTATGGGAACAAGTGAAACTAGATATCTGCGGATTATGAACTCTTGACATATTAATATAACTAGTAACTTGTAATAGCAACTAATAGAATTAAAAAGAGTTATCAACATTTTGAGGATTCAGTGTAACATTGATTGAAACCATCATATTGAAAATTTTGCAGCTTCTCAGTATTGGATCAACAAAATTTGTGGTTCCTACACCAATCAATAGACAAAAACTAATAACAGTAGGTACAAATACATGAAGGCTGCCATGCAAAAGTTCATTCGAGCGTGGCAGGTAATTTGATGTATCACGCTCTACTGAGAAGTATCGCGGAGAATATGGAAAAACTGGCCTGAAGGAACAAGAAAAGGTCCACGCTTCCCACCATAGAATCAAATAAAATAGTGAGATGGACAGCCCGGAAAGATTACTTAATAACCACGAAAAATTAAATTATGGAGCAATACTTTAGCAAGTTCGTCGTGCACAGGGTTGCAAAATGATTGCAATTTATTCACTAATATCCTTCTATTGAATAGTAATAGAATAAATATATTGAATTAGAAAAAAGGTGGTGCTAAACGTTCAAGGAGCTTTACTAAAGTTTGATTATACGGAATACTAAAATAAATACCGTAAAATGTAGCATTGATTACTGTTTCGAATTTCTTTTGAATAACTTTCTTGAAATCTACGAGCTGTAATTCATTTCATTTTTAAAGTAAGATAATATATATTGCATATATCCAGGCAATTTCATGTCCATTATTGTTACGTCCCGAAATAAAACAAAACTAAAAATACAAAATAGTTTTATCGAACTTTTTCAGGAAAATAGTGGAAATGTAAATGTAAATGTAAATCATGGGCGCTGTCAGCTAAAAATACTTACGGTTTCTTCAAAACGCTTCAGATATAGCTATACATGAATGTACAAGCAATTGTATGAACTGATCAAAATGATGCAAGATTTTGTGTCGTTTTTAATTTGTATTTGGTATCTTAAAATATTATTAAATGACAAAATATTCGTTGTCTTTAGACACTGAACATGTTTAGAGCCGACTTGTTAATATTGCAAATCCACTGCATTATTGATGGATTGTCATAATTCGACCACCAATCAATTCAAACAATTTCCAATTACAATTTTCGCAAACTTGTGTAAGACTTTCTGTAACGCAGACCTCATCACCTTACTCATAAGCGTCATACAAATCACATTGCTTGATATAAAGGCAATGTTCGCCTTTGAAATCAGCATCAGATCAATTAAAAAGTTAATTCTTTAGTCAAAGGTTTCGAGTGGCATTGAAATATTTAATGAAAGGAAAGAATAACAAAATTTTGTTATTTTTCATCTTTTAAATGTTTCTTATAATGCTGTGCTAAAATGACTCTTGATATTACCAGAAAACTGAAAAAATACAATTTTATGTATTAATTGTTGGATATGCGTATAATGGACCCGGGGCCATAATGCGCATATTCGACCCTGGGTCCATAATACGAAAACGGGTCCATTATAGGGATATGGATACTAGTTCGAAATATCGAATTTTACGAAGGGAATCAAGTTGAAATGCTTTAAATTTGCATTATACTGTTTGAAAGACTTGGTATCATCAATTGATAGAATATTACACTAAAAGTACAACTGGATTTATACAAATTCTTTGAAATTGTTAGCACCGTCTACTGCGGGGTCCATCACTAGCACATTAACCCTAGAATCTTATTTGAACCATTGTTTTGCATGCTTCCTCTCTCGCCAGTTTTTGTTATTGCTGTGGTGTGCTTAATTTCTAAAGGCACAAGACCCATCTACTTTTCATTTTGGCCGGTGAATTGTTTTGTAGATTTGGTGCACGTATCATCTAGATTAGTTACGATAAACCACATATCAGAGTACTGTTTTAATAGAAAAATTCTTTGTGATTTGTTTCGGGCGAATTAAATTATCGTCAAAATTATCATAAGGTTGCCATTATAGATGTACGTACAAAACATGAAACCCAATAACGCTAATAAATTGTAGAAGGTCAACTATATTCCTTAAACAAGCAGTCATCAAACAAGTTACGTCGTTTATCGGTAGCATGCATGGGTAAATTACAACCTCAAACATTGTCCAGCAGCATGATTTAGGCGAGTTTAGGCGCTACCGCGACCGGACCTATCATCACACTGAACGAAGCTGATTGTTATCCCAAAACCACAAAGAGAAACAACGTACCGACAAGGTAGACAAACTGTGCCTGGTTCCGGCTCAGGTTTTGTTTTCTCCCAAATGGAGTTTGGTCAAACTTTTGGTGCATTTTGGAAGGCAATTATCGAAGGTACCTCATAACTTTCATGTTCCACTCCCGAGCCTGTCCTTTTGATGATCAGGTCATGGATGGGTTCCATCAGTACGCATCGTTGATTAGCTTTTAGCTAGGAAGCTGACAAAAGGGGCAAACGAAGCGCTATGTCGCATCGGGGTTCTTATCAGTAATTAATCATAAAATTTCTAGGTTATGATAAAACAATCCAAACTTGCACATTTTGTAAAGGGGACCGGAGTGAATACAGAAGCTTAAAGATGTTTTGAGTTGGTGATACGGAATTCATATGCTTTTTTATCTTATTTTATGCTGTATTTGAAACGACAGTGGGTATTTTTTATAATCTTAGAATTACAATTTGTGTTACGAGTTTAGTTTCTCCAGGCAGCCTTATGGAAACTTTTATCATTACGTTCTACTTGAAAGATTACATTTTTGAAAATCAGTCGACTATATAAGGTGGTATCTGATATTTGCTATACACAGTAGCTTCATATAACATACAAGCAACAAAATCGATCAATTTTTTGTTATTTTATCTGAAAATACAACTCCTTGAAAATATTTTGTCAAATTTTCATAGAGATCCGAGAAATACATTGAAAATTACAGCGCTTCCAAGCGCGCTTAGTCTACCAACAGCAGTGGTAACTTAAAATTTATTATCGATTATCTCGAAATGTCGTTTTTCCAAAAATGGTTTTTCCGTGATCACGATTGTCAAAAAACCACTCAATCGATTTTTTTTTCAATTGATTGTAATTATTTTGACATTAAAAATGTCTTACTCCACTATCTGGGGCTAGGTGTCATTCTAAAATCTAAACTATCTCCCATGTAACGAAACTATGTAAGGTTTGCACGCTTATAACTCCGATATTACTAGATGGATTTTAATCATTCATACACCAACCGATTCAGAAACACCTAACTTAAATATTGGTAATAATTTAATATCTCCCCAATAAAAGTAGACTTTTGGAAATTGGTAAAATTAAAAAGTTCACAAAAAACGGGAAAAATACCATTCGTGAGGCAGATTTCTCAGACACAGCAGTCAAAAGAGGGCAGCTTAGTTGCTCAATGAAACACGAAAAGTCATAAATAGAAGCAACGCATGTCCGTTTAAATCAGTTGTTGCTCTTATCCCACACGAGCAACGTCGTCTCCGTCGATGCAATAAGCGCTATCGATTTTCGGTAACGTTGGCATTTGCACACACTCGCACCTAAGTGACTAAACCATATACGATTAGTTTATAAATAGAGGTGACGCGTACCCGTTTGAATCAGTTTTTGTTCTTATGTCGAACGGGTAAGATCATGGTTGCAGCGTCTGGGCACTACAATAAGCGGTAGACGCTATGCATTTTCGGCAGCGGTGGCCGTGTGCGGATTTGTCGGGTACCAGCATGGTGTCACAGAATGATTTGCAAAGTGGGTGGGTTTGGATTTAATTCAATACGGTGTGTGCTGCTTAAGAGTGTTGCGTTTGAAAAAAATATATTTATTTTTATGCATGCGTGTGCGTTGTAACTTGTTAATCCATGTTTACGGCGCTTTGTAGCTGCGTAGGGTAAAGAGCCAATAGGGCTCTTGCTACACACACAGTCAAAGCATCTGTTGGGCACACATTGCATGTTTACATTCGATGGACTAAGATACGAATTGTAGTAAAATATATTCTTTGCAATAATAAATCCACCCAGTTTCAGGATAATAATCTGTGATTATATTTATTTGATATATTTGAGTATATTTGATAACATTTTAACATATTAGCCCCTGCTTAGAACGTGTTTAGTAAACGGTTGCAGCAAGGACGACCGTGGTGGTGAAGAATGGTTTCGCTTTCCGCAGGGGGAATATTGTCCAGAATTTTAAAGTCACATGAATAAAAAATAATTGTCCAGAACGAGTGGAGAGTAGCAACTCTGATCAATTATACGGCAATGCACAATACTAAATGAACTGAGCATACTTCACCAATGTCAGCCATGTTAGATTATTGCTGTGGAATCTACCGACATCCAGGCCTCAAATATAATATATTATCATGCGCAAAAATACAACTATTTTTTTACAAATTACGTTTTACAAATATTGAAATGAAGCATTATTTTACATTTTACCCCACTAAGTATGATAAGAAACCCAAATTCAAAGCTTCCAAAATCTAAGATTAGGTTGTATAGTGATAAAAACCATTCTGGCAGCTTTCTTTTATGCACAATCTTTCTGGATGTACAATATGTTTCACAACTTTAAAATAAGATGCATTTTTTGGCAAGAATACTTTGGAATATTTGTTGTTTCCATGGGTATGAAGCATAACTTTGGCAATATTTTATTTATTTAATCCGCGTATCTGGTTCAAACGCTAGAAAATATTGTGTAATGCTATGAATGTTTATTGCTGATTCATATAAAGCATAACTTATTTACTTATTCGCTTGAAATACTATGAATTTATTATTTAAAACAATATAATTTCGCCG
>NW_026684066.1:0-10000 GCF_030247195.1 Topomyia yanbarensis | reverse complement strand
CAACACAACAGCGCAATGAAAAAACCACAGCCACATTTTCAAAAGCACCATTCAGCTAAGCCGATGGCTTTTCCGGCAGGTATTTTGCATGAATTGTATCCTGATGATCTAATTAATCGACTGATATTCTTCTTTTAGAGTTTTGAAAAGATTTAAATGGATAATCTGGTGGCAAAGCTGAGCACAATTTTTCTTACGCACACTACCAAGCCTTGAGGTAACTTGAGCCTTAAATGTAATTCCAAAATTTACGAGTTTAAGGGGTTACATACCTTTTTGTGAGAAAAATATCATGAAAGTTTGAATTTGCGTAAAGGCATAAAGCAATGATTTCATTACATAAAACTTATAGTATTTTGGTAGCATATTTTTCATTGAAATAAACAAGCATAAGTTTATAAAAATATATTGATAATTGGTGGAGTTATGGTTTTTTCCCCGAAACCATTTTTTATTTAAGAGGTTTGCCGTGATCACGATTGAAGACCAATAGATCATTGAAAAAATAATAATTTTTCCTGCATTCGGGAACGTTTTTCCTAAAGATTCGCTATTTTAAGCTCTAAAAATTGTATTAAAAAATTCTCATTCACAAAACAAAAATTTATGCATAAAAAAGGAATCATTAAGGTACGACAAAAATTAATTACGATCAAGAAAATCGGTTGAATGGTTTTTCGGCAATCGTGATCACCGAAAAAACATTTTGGGAAAACAACATTTCGAGATAATCGAGTTTAAAATTTCAAGTTACCACTGCTCTTCGTAGACGAAGCGCGCTTGGAAGCGCTGTTACTTTCGATCTATTTCTCGAATCTCTATAAAAATTTGGGAAAATATTTTCAAGGAGTTGTACTTTCAGATAAAGTATTAAAAAAATACGATTTTTTGAGAAATAAAAAGGTATGTAACCCCTTAAGAAATTCGGAATTTGGTAGTATTTCGAAATCGGCAAGTCTTGAATTTTACCAGTTGAAGGAATAAAAATATAATAATTTAATAAAAATATTTGCCTGTTCAGCTAATTCCTCGCGATACTTTTTTCTTGAACGACGGATGGTCTGGTAATTCATGGAATAATCGGCTTTGTTGGCACATTTCGTGTGACTGTCTTCAACGATCGCTTCAAGAATTAAGCTTGCATTTCTGTTTGATATCCCAGTTCTTTCAAACGCTGCTGCAACTCTTGGTGTTGTTATGTTTATTTTTTTAGCTAAAACAGATTTATTGTGGTAAACATTTCCGTGTCCTTTATAGGCAACTTTCGCGTCAAATTCAGTATTATCACCTGCTTCCCGTAACTTCATAATCTTCGACAAAAGCAAAAATTATTGAACTACTCTCTACGTGTTTTATTAGAGACTCACCTTATCTTCGACACACGCTACAGTACAAGGTAATGGATGAGATAAATTATTTTTAAATAATTTCCGTTTCTCTGTAGCACATGGTGAGTTTTTACCTTGAGAACGCTGTATATCTGAATTAATTTAATTAATTCAGAGTTAAAACGTGTTTTAACGCTATCTTGATGACGTTTTTCTTGTTGCCAATTATTATAACGTGTTTTAACTCTGTAGTGTAAACATGGTATAAAGCTACCTATTGATTTTATATACTAACATATATCAAGCTCAAACCCCCTGTTGACATTTTTACTAGAATTCCCTTATGAGGGCTCACTAGTCATTCACCTCTGATACCAGATCTCCCATCTCTCACATATCCGTGGCGTCAGCGGGTCTATGAACAACCTAAATGAAGATCGAATAATCCACCCTGCAGAGATCCATAGTCGTATGCTAACAGGGATGGAAATGTTCTTCATATTAAGGTCTATCCAAAAGCGAGTTGCTGAAGAAAAAACGATGAGCACAGCTTTCGGTTGCTAAGCGTTGCGTGTATTCAGTTCGTGATATATGAAGGTACTCCATGGCATCGTGCTGCTTCCAAAATGGATTCGAAAGAGCCGTTGTCAAAAGCACCTTCAATATCAAGAAAAACTCCTAAACTTAATTGCTTTTGCGAAAAGGGTTTTCAATGTTGTAGACAGCATTGTGCAACAGGATGATAGCAAAGTTCCCCCGCTGATATGCATGTAGCGTTGCATGTAGCGAGGGCTCGGCAAAGCTGACATCCCGATTTGAGAAGGAAGGTCAGACTGATCGATTTCAAACTTTTTGCCTCCTCATAAGTGACGCGGTAACTAGGGGCAGATCACTCTAAGAATGTATAACAAATTGGCATCAAATTAGAAAAAAAAATGCATTTAATTTCCATTTTTGCATCAGGTTTGCACTCCCTCGCAGAAAAGTTTGTTTAACAAACGTTCTACGCTGATCCACTTTGTTCGACGTTTTATTAAATGTAGGGCTAGTTTTTCTGTAGGGTTTTGACGTCTTACACGCAAAGCAAACAACATTGCACGCAACGCAAAAACATTGCACGCAACGCAAAATACATTATGAATTTCTATTTTGATGGAAATAAATGCATTTAATTTCGCTGATTTTTAAAAATGCATCACAAGTGATCTGCCCCTAGCGCGATAACCTTTGGGAATGAATTTTACATATATTTCCGTCGCTCATTGATCCCACGAGTCGTGCGAGAAAGAAAGGTCCGCCACGCCAGAGCTCCGCAGTAACGTGGTAAGGGACACTTACTGTGGGGGTTGCCCAGGTACCCCACAGGCTCCGTTAACGATCGAGCATCGTTTTCACCCCCTCGATCACTCATCCCTCGGCACGGATCGCTTCACGCCTTGGACTTGAGGTTATGACCTTTTTTGCTTTACGTGGTGACCGCGGCCCAGATCACCACAACCATCCATCTTTACCAGGGCTTTGGACCTGTAGCTCTGGTTCTCAATAGTTCCAAGTACGTAGGTGCTACTATTTAGTCAAGGTGGTTATTAAAACTCAACCGGTGTGGTGCACTTGATCGGATCGATTTCCAAATAAAATTTTTTTCCTTACAAAAAACATGTTGACCAAAAAATTGAGTTTTGTTGTGCTCTTTTGACAAAAATTCATTGTAAAGAATCAGAATTTTCTTGATGAAAAAGGAACCGTTCAAGTACACAAGAATGTAAACACAAACAATTAAAAAAAATATATGGAAATCGGATGAATAGTTTTTGAGATATCACGTAACGGTACTTTTCAAAAAACTTTATTCCGAGATAATTGCGTTTAGAGTTTTGTGGTAAAGAGCCAGCACTTTGCAAACGGTTGTAATTTAAAATCTAATGTTCCGATCTGGATGAAATTTTGCATAGATGTTTTCCAAAGTATCTGCTTTTAGAATGTTCAATTTTTTGTATTTGTATATAACTCCTTAAGTAGCTTTCCAACATAGAAATTCCCTTTATGGAAATACGGCTGTTAAACCAATGCCATGGAAGCGTTTCCTTCCTGCACAAGGAGGTATAGATTAATAGTGGCTGTATGTCTTTGCTGTAGACTAATTTGTGCTACTCTAACCATACTCGATCACAGCGTTACACATTTCATCATCAACACTTGTTGTACAGCAACTAGAAGATACCAAATTCGTTGACTTATAAGCTCCTATACTGCCGCTAGAAGCATAATTATCCCATGTGTATAGGGATTCCCATAGCACATGGGCCAATTATGCTTCTAGCGACAGTATAGCGAACCCCGAAATGGGTCTTAGGGACATGAGCATCATTAGAATCTTACGATTTGCGAAGTAACAAAAGTACACTGTATGTCTGAGATTGGCATAACACAGCAAGGGTAAGACCCACGACACTGTGCGCGACTGCCATATTTTAGTCCTGGCCATTCTGGAGAGGAGGAACCCAATGGATCAATTCTTGGTTGCGATACTACAACCCACCGAATACCAAACGACACCACGCTGGTTTTGTCTGGAGAAATATAAGAGTTTTATCAACTTTCAAAAACCACTTTAGTAAAGAAAAGTGAAGTTGAGAGAGAGAGAGAACTCATTCCTGGTGTCAATGAAAAACACCAGTTAGTGCCCTACATGTACTCGCAAAAGGTTGAGGCAGCAACCGTGGATCTAATTTATCCAAGACAGTAAACACCCAGGTCAACACATTAGGAACGACGTCAGTAAGATCCTTATCACGATAGTCACAGCAAACCATTCGAGTAGATCGCGACCATAACTCGGCGCTAATTGGCTCTCGAAAGCGCTGGTTGAGTCACTACCGGCGGAACTAAAAGGGACATCGGCATGGAATGAAATTCAGCCGTCTCACTACAATAATACAGAGAAGATAGCAGCACAACCATGTAGTAAAATAGAAATAGGTAGCGTGAAGACGGGAAGCAAATCCTGGGGGCGCACATCTACCTCTCCCCCGCTATGGATAGGCGAGGACTGGCAGAACAAGAGGTTTAGGTTTAAGCAGTAGACTTACTGCAGTAAGAATCCGACAGTAGCATGAGCCAGCAAGTTGTGAACTCTTGTAAAGATTCCCCTTCGTCACACATATCTAAAATGGTTTTCGTTATGTATTGAATTCCATTTTCAAACGATTCTCTTGTTATTTGGAATATGTATATTCGTTTCCTTTACTTCATATCTAGACCAACATGTGAAAAGGACGTAAATGCAAATGAAAGTTTCTTTGTTTACTTTCTCTACCGTCAATTACTCGGCCGCTTTTACCTTTGCCGCTTAACTCTTAGCATAATATGCTAGGCGAAATCAGTCTTTCGTTATATACTGAAAAAATGTTGGGAGGTTGGTTTGCACTTACGCCCTTTTCGCGTGTTGGTCTAGATATGATGCACATCACTCTGAATAGCGGTCAATCATTCCTCCAGCTTTCTCTAGCACAACCTCCAGCTTCTCATTTATGTGCTTCTGCTGGTCGAGCATTTGAAGCTGCCTCATCAAGACCATCTGCTGCAGTTGGATTGTCGAGAAACTTTCAAGCTCCGATCGAGGTTCTGGTAGTTTGGATCCAGTCTAAAATATCGAAAACAGTTTAGATAGCGTTGATAAAACGAGAATACAATTTTTATATATTACCGTTTTCTTCAAACGTCTACTCTTTGGTAGAGGAGGAGAAAACTTTTCATCTGTTGCAGTCACCAACGGGTTGGGAAGTAATGAAGAGTTTTTCGGTTCTGCGGCAACCATGGCGGAGAATTGCGATGAGCCCTCGCCCGCTATATCGTTGCGTTCCTTCAGGCCGGTTTTACTAGCTCCAAACGATATCCCGTCTGCAAATTCACACTTTATTTATTTAAGAAACCTATGTTATATATTCTGTACTTACAGTTCACCTTTGATACTGCTGGGTTTTCTTCAGCTCCTAGGAGGTCATAAATTATTTTTTCCTTTGGATTCAGACAAATTTGTCGGTTTCCGGTAGCCTTTTTATCGGTTTTTGCTTTTATTCGGGCCTTCATGTTTACTTTCTTCATAATTTGTTTTTCTGATTTCCATTCCAGTCTCCACCAAGAAATACATTACGATTTCTTTTGCCGCATTTGATTTTTGTTTTCTTACTTGCGGGGTTTGACTTTTTTCCAAGAGGACGCTTCCGAACCGGCGCAAAGCTGAGAAAATCTCTGATATGTCGAGATTTCTCTGAAACGTCCTTGTCGATTTCGTTCTCTTCATCATCCTGATCATTTTCCGGATAGGAAAATTCTATTTCCAGCGACTGGAGCTCTTCAAACGCTCGTTTTTTAGCCATTGCGCGTATTTTCACCGAACTGGAGACAATACAGTTTTGTTTTGAATGTAGAATGCAAGATGTGGAAAGAGAAGGTGGAAACATTTGTTGTTTTTGAGTAACATCAACAACACCATCCAATTGAAACGACGCTTGTAAGTACGTAGTAAAAATCTCTTAAAAATAACCAATCATATCTGTGATAGTAAAGGCACAGGCAAACAGATATAACACTATGGCGGATCTTACACTTTCAATATATTGACGGATTAATAGAATGCCTATAGGTACAACAATCTTATTTGAATGACATCGTCATCGTCAGCGGCTAATATTTTAATATTTTTGTAAATACTAGAGAGCATTGGGCTTCTCCCTTATTGAGTTCTTGTCGCCCGGTCTCACGAACACTTCTGCAGCTTCCTGGTTGAAAACAATCCCATTTGATTTTGCCGTCTTTGTTTATTATTTTCCACCAGCTAGTGATGTAGTGCTTGCGTCCTGTGACGTGTACGTACATGAGCTGTAGAAAAGTCTATGCCCTGAAACAATTCTCGTTAAATATTTGATTAAGAGCGAAAAATTCACTTTGAGTGGAAATTCCTGACAATCAGTTACTCGCCAATCACAGATGTACAGTATTAAACAAATGATAAAGTTTTATCTTTCATTCACTGCTATAAACTGTGAACGGCCAGTTTGTTCACAATTACCCTTCAAAAGGAATTTTGGTAGTTAGCTTTTACGCGCTAAGCATATGTTTGTCGAGAATTTTTCACTAGTGGTCGGTACCCCAAATGTTTCAGTGGCGCCATATTCGCATATGCGACGACAGTCCAAACTAAAATATACATTTGAAATGGTCGTTAACTCTGGGGAAGAATTGTTTTAAGTGCAATGTTTGTTAGCCTGTGGTGAATGTGGCCTCATTTTATGCGCGAGTGCATTTCTCATATTTTTCCAAAGAACAGAAACATGTGAAGGAGAAAACAAAAACACCTGATGCCTTACTTCGTTCTGATTGGTCAGTGATGTAAATATTTTCGTTTTGCGAGCCCGCTCGCCATAGTGATTTACACCACGTACAAGCTTCGTTTTCATTGATTAGTTGTGCCGTTCTTATGCTCCGCGGATCCGGATGCCATGAATATTTTCACAAGAAAATAAAGTTAAAACACTCTAAAATGAAACCACTTTTCTATTTTACCTCTTGACTCATAACAAGGTATGATATCACATGTTTTTTCTATTCTCATAAATAACTCTGTTCACTTGAAAAAATACAGCAGTACTCACAAGTATACATTTAAATGTGGACACCTTTCATAGTACACCGTGAGTTGCACATGTAGCATAAGCTCATGTTCGAAAGTAGTATAAACTACCTGTTCGAATTTGTTTTTATTCATACCAACGATGTAGTTTACTCTGGAGACTTTAATTTTCAATAGATGCTACAAGCATCGCAGTTTGCTATTTTTTATTCATACGACCCATTTTGTTGGTAGTACCGGTAGACTACTTAGGTGCCAAGGTCAGTTTGGCGATTCCGGTGGAGTAGGGCGTCCGGTTTGCTGGAGTCCCGGCGCGACTGGTGGTGTCTCGTCGCGGTCTACTCAGTCTAGTTCCCGACGGTGAATTTGATGGAAAGGATCCTGGCGAAATAAGTTCTCCCAATGCCGATTCTTCTTTGATTTTAGATATATTTCTATCGGGTTAACCGATGGGGTTCCATGGTCGGCTTAGTAATTCCAGATGGAGCGTGGCGTCCAGTTCGTTGGCGTTTCGAGGACCCATACTCGATGCTCTTTTGCAGTCTACTCGACTAGTCCTACGCGGTGAATCTAGCTTATTCCTGCGGAGTTCCCTGGCAGTGATTGATGTCCCGAAACTGCTGCTCGATTTTTATCACGCCGCACAGTGGCTGGAGGCTGGCCAAAACCTCAAAAATTTATTTTTGAAATATTGATATTTTATATTTTTCCTAAATTTTCTCATGTATTGAATGATGTGTATTCAAAATTTTATGATCATTGGATAAGAACACGATTTTTAACATGAGTTTAAACGTAGCAAAGTCCGGAATTTTTAATGATTTTCATTTCCGAAACCACCATTGCTCTGTTCACTTCAAATGCATGTTGCTCTTTTGATTTTGGTCCGATTTTAGCACAACTAGTTTCATTGTGTAGAGGAACGAAAGACCTTGGTTAGTGAATAAAATACATTTGGTAAATTTACTTGGAACTATGACTTTTTAGTTTAAATATGTTTGAGGGGGTCAGATCAAAAATACTTTTTCCACTAATGTATTCTGTACAAATTTCGGAATCATTTCGGAACGGTCACATAGTATACATTCTATGGGAAATAACCTCTACTTTTCGAATATCATGGTCTCGTTCTGCGCCTAGGTGCGCAAATTTTTTTAAGGAGATTTTGAAGCTTTGTTGCTGATATGGAGGCGCATGGTGTTTTGTGTAAAATAGTTAGACAATCTACAGTAAACCAACTCGTTATACAATGGATTTAAAGTAGTGTTCTTCATTTTTTATGATATTGCTGACATTGGTGAACAGTAACGGAAAATCTGTCATGAAAACGGGATCATAGTTATAAGAAAGGTTCAATGACACTGTATGGAAAAATGCATTTAATATTTTACGACTTTTGACATCAAAAATGAGCTCAGCACCTCAAAGTTAGCTTAAATTGTGATTTTCAGCCAAATTAGGTAACATTTGAGGTTTTGTCCGACTTTTGTTTGAAGACCCGCCACTGTGCGCCGTTTCCGCTGTAAGATGGTAATGATCTACATCATAACTCTGTTGACTGCGTTCCACGTCTTTACGTCGCTGTATTGTCCCATTCCTGCTGCCACGTCACAATTGAATCGATTCTCATCATCTTCCTCACGTTTCTGGCGTTTGATTGATTGTAGCACTTGATAGCAGATGGGGATCCTCTCGGCGATAACACATACTGCCTCCGAAGATATTATTCTGTGCGAAATCGCAACTCGTACGACCACCAGCCAGAACGTCCTGTTCAATTTTCGCGGTGCAGCTCAGGCAAGAATCCCATATCGCAATATCGTTGACGAAACACTAGATAACAGACCGCAGGTGTAATTAACGTGGTTGTTAAAGCTCAACCGGTCGTCGATTATCACTCCCAATTGCTTCAGTGCACGCTTTGATGCAATTACGTGATCTTATCCGCTGAACCGCTTTGCAGTTGCTGGCCAACAATACGTCCGTTTTGTTGAGAGCTATTTGCAGCTTGACCCCGTTCATCCAGCTCTCGATCGCGTCTATTGTCTCTGTCACCGACACCTCCACTTCTTCAACTGTCTCACTCATAACCGTTGGTGACACGTCGTCCGCGAAACGCACAATTTTCACTTTCACAGGCAGTGTTAGGACCCCATCGTACATCCCGTTCCAAAGAGTTGGACCGAGAATGGAACCCTGAGGAACGCCCGCGGCGACTCGCATTGACTTCTGCCCTTCGTTCGTCTCGTACAGCAGCACTCTACTCTGGAAGCTCTTCAGGATCTGGCTCATTCTTCTGTGCAGCGCTGCGACATTGGCCTATACGAGGCTGGATGGCCCAATGACTTCCCTACCTTTGGCAGCAACACCATCTTCTGTACCATCCACATTTCGGGGAAATTGTCGTCATCTAAACACTTCTGCAGTAGCATCCTGAACATTTCCAGATATGACAGGATCGCTGCTTTCGGCGCCACGCGTGGTATTCCATCCGGACCGGGGGCTTTCTTTGATTTTAGTCGCATCAACCTTAGAGCTAGTCATTAGTCGCTTGCCACTCGGCTGTGTTTGTTCCTTCTTCTTCTCCGTACGGTGTTGGTGACCAGGTATTTGAATTGTGCTTCGGGAAGAAACCCTCAACGATTATCTTTTGCTTATCCGGGCATATATTCAGCTGGTATCGACGGGCCCTTCATCATGACGACTCAGTACGCGTCCCCCAGGGATTGGCGTCTACTTTGCAGCACAGCTACTTATGGCAAACTGGTTTGCTAAGCTTGATCACCCATTTTAAAGCGTCTCTAGCTTCTCGAAACGTCACTTACGCTCATCTCTCACTCTCCGATTCCGCTCTCTGAGCCCGCCTTCTGGCTCTAAGATAAGCAGCGTGTAGCGTACTGAGCTACTTATTTAACCAGTAAGCTGCACGCCTTCTACTGCATGGCTCCAGTTTTCGTGACATTGTAACATCACAATCCTTCTTGTTACATCAGCCGCATCAACGTACTTGAACCCGCTGTTCGCCGAAATGACCCAACAA
>NW_026684065.1:8881-10000 GCF_030247195.1 Topomyia yanbarensis | reverse complement strand
CAGCAGGGCAACTAGTCGCCGGTTCCACTCACGACCGTAGTAAACTACCTTAGGTGGACCCGTTGTCCTACCTGCTTCGCCCTCCTTTGCGGTTAACTGTGGAGGAGAGATATGCTCGTTCGGCTGATCCTCCACAGTGAGGGCGGCGTGGTATCACTAGGTCCTTTGTAGTTAGCTGTGAGTGGCTTCGTTGCAATCAACTTCCATTTTTCGTCGACCCAACACCACAATCTTACGCACCCGAACCACGGGCCGGCACTTTCAACAGGAATTTACCGTCGCACACGCGCACTAAACTTTTCGTTACGGTGCTTTACCGTTTTCGCGTGAATAATTTTTCGCGCGCTTTTGGCGAAAAAAATCACTGTGCGGTGGCGGGAAACTGTCCCGAAAAAAAGCAATAATCTGGATGTCTGATCACTACCGTGGTTCATCGCAATCTGTCCTTGTCACGACGGCCGCCATCCGCATTCGACCATAACAAACACCAACCGCCTCGTCGCATAGCTGTCATCGATGAGCAGCATAACCAGTGCACACGTTTTTTAGGAGAGCGTAGACCTACCTAAATTCTATGTTACTTATTTACAATTATTCAACAAAAATTACTACACCTATCTGGACTATCAAAATCATTCACGAACAAAAATATAAACAAATATTTACGTGAAAAGTGAGCGAACATATGGAACAGTGATGATCATTACGATGCAAAACAAATACACTATACGGAATGTTTTCTCAAAATGGTATATTTATTATATAATTAGGTATATAGGTATATATATAAAATAGGTATATTTCCACCCACTGCTAAACTCTTACCCTGACGGGTTACACCTTGTATAATGTCCTTAACGGTACGTTCAACGGAAAGTATCAAGAACATCACATGGCTTAATGACCCAAATGAAAATGATAAATAGTGTCATAAAATTGTAATTTATTGCTAATTAATAATAAATAACAGAATACCTTTTTCTCGCAGGAACTATTTTAAAAACCTAATAAGTGTCAAGTTCAAGTTGCAATAAATAAATGTTCATCAAACACCTACGGGCAGAACACATGCTTTTCAAAAAGACGTTAGGTAAACTATTTCAGAAGGTACTATTTGAA
>NW_026684065.1:0-8381 GCF_030247195.1 Topomyia yanbarensis | reverse complement strand
TAAAGCACCTGGTCAATGAAATAGGTGTATTGTAATCCATTGCATTAAAATTTTTCAAATCCAATGATTTTAAGACTTTAATATTTTTAACAACTAGTAGCCTGTGTAACCTCCCTTATTCAACCAAATTTTATCCATTCGCCTTGGCATTGAGTCATTCAAACGCTGATAAGTTTCCGTTGGCATAGTGTACCATTCCTTTTAAATTGCTTCCCACAAACGACCCTTAATTCTGAAATTTTGCCCGGATAACTTCTTTTTAAGTACATTTCGTAGATTTTCTACGGGATTAATGGTAGGAGATTGGTAGGGTCCGAAATTATAGTCACTTTATTATCCCGAAATCATTCCTTTACATACTTCGATGTGTGTTTTCGATCAATATCTTGCTGAAACTGCCATATAAAGGCACGTTATCTTTGGCATAGGACTGCATGACATCCTTTAGGATGTCCATCCTTTAGCCTTGCATTCGAATCTTGCCATTATAGTGGTGTTGCGAAAAATAGGACCTGCGCCATTCAACGAAAAGTAGCCCCAAACCTCATTGTTTTCGCCTCCGTGCTTTACCATATTTTGCGTGTGTCACAGATCAAACTTTTTGCACTTTAGACGTCTAACGTTTCGTTGTGCATCGGAGGAAAACAGGTTTATCTTTGATTAATCCCTCCGAAGGATATGTCGCCATTTTTTGATTCCTTCTGAACCAGGCCCATTAACGGTGTTGAAAAGTAAATTGCATATTTCTGCGAAGTCTTTTGCTTCGCAATAGTGGAACCTTTTTAGCAATTCTTTCTGGAAGATTGCAGTTTTACAGCCTACGGCGAACTGTTCTCGGACTTACCACAATTCCAATTTGTGCTGTAATAGTCCTGGATGACGCGAATGGATCAGATTTCGCTAATAATGAAATACAATGATCAGCTGCTGTAGATGTTTTCTTGGGTTTTTTTTGCGTGTATCTTTTTTCAAAGGTTTTAAGGCATTTGTAAAGAAGTTTTCGGAATGCCAAAGTGTATTCGCGATTTATTTGTACGTCTTATCTTCTTTAACAAAATTTCTTAGCAAAACTAGTTCCACTTGAGTACAGTGAGATGCTCGACCCATTCTATAACAAATCTTTGACTTATTCAACATTTAAATACATTTATTAGCACGCAGAATACAAACTTTACCAAATTAAACCTATAATGGTATTGAGTAAAATAATAACCAGTTAGTATATTTCACACACCTATTATATTGACCACACAAAAAAGCCTGTGGCAGTCTTATTTTGCATCTTGACAAAGATTGCAAACATTATCATCGCCAACAACCCACTAGTAACTTGACAGATACCAAGGCTTGTGTGTGCGGTAGGTGTGACTGAGACTGCTGTAACTTGGTATGTGTAATTGAGAGAAAAACAAAATAATCTATAACACACCTATTTTATTGGCCAGCAGTGTATATATATATATATATATATATATATATATAGTATATATATATATATATATATATATATATATATATATATATATATATATATATATATATATATATATATATATATATATATATATATATATATATATATATATATATATATATATATATATATATATATATATATATATATATATATATATATATATATATATATATATATATATATATATATATGTATATATATGTATATATATGTATATATATATATATATATATATATATATATATATATATATATATATATATATATATATATATATATATATATATATATATATATATATATATATATATATATATATATATATATATATATATATATATATATATATATATATATATATATATATATAAACAATATTTGACAAAATATGAGGTAAATCAGGGCAAATGGCATACACTGCATTTTCGGCGAAAGATCGACAGTTCGATCGTAAATGGTTTCATTCTCGGAAATGAAATAGTTTATTAATCAATGTGATAATAAATCCCGGAGTTGTTGTAACGGCATTTAATTAGCAAGACACTGGAAGATGAAGTATATTTTTCAATATTATGAGTACTCAAGGGAGAGCAAGGATGTGAGGGAAGAAAGTTTAGAAAAGCGTGGAATAGGGTCATTTGAGCAAGCTTAGTTTCCCGGCGACTTAACCTTTTGCATGCTACCGCAGGAGTTAGGATCTTTTGGCATTAGAATACAAATCACCTGAGTCTGCGGCATGTCCGGACGAGCGTAAAGTAACTTGTTACTTCATGCTGTCGGAACCGACTTGAAGTTGATTCAATTTTTTCGATTCACTTTTCATGAAGTCAACCAGAGAACAAAGCCAGTCAATACCGCAATATTGCCCGTGCTTTTCCAAAGGAGACACGACGATTATTTTTCGTCGCAGCAAGATTCGCAGCGCTATTCGGCGCAAGATTCGTCGCAATGTATTTCTTATGGGAGGACACTTTAATAAAAGATGGTGCAATTTTGTGTAAAAACATACGAAAACCTGAAACTTTAGAAGCACGATGCTCGATGCTCCGCTCATTTGAATTCGAAAAACTTCTGCTCGTTTGAATATGTCGTGTCCAGACTTTTACTAGAGGACATTAGTGTTCTTTTACGAAAGACACGTTAAGTAATGATGTGTAACTCATTATACAGATGGAGCTACTGTTCCGAGTCTAAATTATTTGCCAAAAATTTTCACTGAAATCATTCTAGTTGTCATGTCAGTTTGTCGGTGGTGTAACGTTGGTTAGTTTCCTGGAGGATGTGGTGTTCCAAGTAGTCGGGATGTCACTAGAAGAGGTGGAGGCACTCCCCACGGAGACGATTGCCCATCATAAAATAGAGGCGGCGTTCATTAGTAGCCGAAAGACCACAACAAGCGAAAATCGCGGTCGGAGAATGTGTCATCAACTCGAAACGTGAAATTATGCTACTGGGTGTGATAACCGCCGACCGACTAAATTTTTGAAGTCACGTTGATTATACTAAGGGGAAGACGGCAAGAGCAACTACAGTTGGACCGAAGCCCGTGAGCAGGCTAGTTCAACTACCAGGGACCAGATCGATTAGACCGAGTGAAGGACCAGCGGTGGGTCGTCGAATTTTCAGTGAACCAGAATACTGATTGGCCCGTTGAGTAAGATTTATGGGATATCCGGGTAGATTGCTACAAAACTGAAAGCTGACTGACTCACGCTATCGATATCTGAAGAAATTCCGCCACCAATGAATAAATGGCTCGTTGAGAAGGAAGTTAAATGATTCGCGAAAACGAGTACTAAATGGCTCACAGAAAAAGGAGACAAATGGCTAATTTCCGCAATTATCCGAATTGGTGTTCGGAGCTGAATAGCTCTAATGTATGCAGAAGCTGATGAAGTAGAAGAGGAAAGCCGGAAGCTAAATATCTGAAAGGACGAGAAATTTAATGGATCAAGCGATACTCTAAGTAAAATGCGAAAATTTCGTGAGCAAAGCAAAGGGCGAAACAAAATTAAGTTTGTGAAATTCATATACAAATATGTCTCTTAACACTCGAGCCAGAGTTAAAAACAATTGAAGTTCTTTTTTGACGGCTGAAAATGAACCTGATGCGACTCGTGATGACAGAAAAATACCGAAGAATAGTAAAAATATATTAATTTCTATGAAGAAAGAATTTTTCATTCCAAACTTTAAAAATATCTTGAAGGGTTCGGGGCAGGTAAAATACTGCTTTTAAATTAAAGACTAAATAAAACATACTATTGTCGATTTTTGAATCTCGCGCTCTGTCAAGTCTCCAAGTTCCCATACATCAGTGGTTTTCAACCTTTTTTGTACCACGTGCCCAGTTGCATAATTCATTCAAACAACACAGCCGCTCAATCATTTTCCATTCATTTTCAATTTCATTGACTCTCCCAGAACCGGTTCTCACGGTAAAGAGGGACAAGTCTGTCTTTACCAGAGGACATGCTGATGGACTTGAGTGATTCGTAGTTATGCTGCCGAAGCTCGACCACCATCAGCAGAAGAAAAAAAATGTAAAAGAGAAAATGTGACTACATATAGCCGAGATAAAAAAGGGAAAAAAGTTATCATAAAATTACGGCAATGTTGATCGTCATTATGAAAAGTAAAAAATATGGGTTTCTCAATTCGTTTTATTTAATTTTGAATTTAAATAAAATTGCAATTAATTGAAATCGTACCCCAATATTTGACGGTGTTAAGGACGGCTTCTACTTTTGTACCCGTTTTTCAAGTGTATTTTTACAATGGATTGCGAATAATATTAGGATGCGGTGGTCTGACTATATGGAGAGACTACAACAAGCACAAGTGGTGTGTTACACTGGCCGTGCTCTGATGGAGGTGAGGAGCTGGTGCTGGTGTCTACTGTCGTGGAACGAGATTGGAATAATCTCACTCGCTAGGTAGATACTGTACTGTATTCCAAGCAGAAAGCTTCGCGATTATGTGCGGAGTACAATCGGTCCTTCAACAGAGCTTGTCCGGTAAAGTTATAAACTTCTGCTCCGATAGTCAGGCTGCAATCAAGGCCCTTAGCTCAGATAAATCACGGTCCAAACTAGTGATCGCATGCCGAACCCAATTCGAAGCACTAACTATCTTGTCTGGGTGCCCGGACATTCCGAGCACCCAGACAAGGTGTGGGCTGACGAATTAGCCAGCGCTGGAGCAGCGATTGACTTCGTTGTTCCTGAGCTCGCCCCACCAATTTCGACAAGTTGGATAAGAGAAAAAATACGGTCCTAGGTTTGCAATTATTGGAGAAATCTACAAACGTGACGCCAAACAAAGGCATTTAAAGAACAACCGTGCCCAGTGATTTCGAAAAATCTCTTTTAACCGGCCACTGTAAACTCAATTATCACATGGCAACTCTTCAGCGCGCTGAGCCATTTTCATGTGATCTTTGTGAATCCGACTACGGAACCTCACATAATCTGATATGCAACTGCCCAGCGGTAGCCCAATTGCGATTTCGAGTTTTCGGCGTCCTTATATAGCGGACACCTTGTTTGGATAACTGAAACTCTGAAACATACTAAAGTTTCTTATGCATTGTGGTAAAGAGCATTAGTCTTAGCCGCAGTCGATTTGAACTACTTGTGAGTTTACCTGCTGTTTATTTTTGTTTTGTTATTTTTCCCATTCTTCCCATTTCTACTTCCTTCCTTCCGCTCAGGAAATGATGAGAAGACACAGCAAGGCACAAATCCCCGACTACATACGGGGAACTTTCCATTTCTAGCCAATACATTCTGATTCCTGATGTGGTACAATTAAGACCCCGTGTCAACCCACACCATCCTTTAAATCATGAATTAAATTTAAAAGCATAATAGTGTTTATGGGTAAACCCGAAAAACAATTATCATAGGGTTCTGTTGTAGCAACTACCCAAAATTAGGTAGGCCTCAATATTGAAGTATCGTTCAGGAAGGTAAAGTTACGAAACCGCGTGGAAGGTTGTTTGCATTGCAGGTACTTTATGGACTAGCGAAGTGTCAAAAAGTGCAGCCAAACGAGCATGATGGTTTTGCGAGGGGCAGTGGAGGAGGAAGCCCATGCAAAGCTTATGGGATCTTCCGTGATGCCAGTTTACATCCATGGTTGCTAGTTTTACTGTTTTTGTCTCCGTAAGTCTAAAGTGTGTCAAAAGTGTTTATAGTTTAACCACGGTAAAAAGCCCAACTGTACCAGTAGGCATACTACCTTATTGAACGCGGAAGAGTTCGACAGAGATTTCGTTTTGTTTTGAACAACAATAATAAGTGCGAGCGAAAAGCACAGCCCAAAGGTACCATACTCAAGTTTAATAAAACTGTACTTTGGGTTGTTTTAAATTTTCTGTGTAGATAAAATGGTGACGATTGGCGTACTATACCATGTATGTATTACTCCCCTGTGGATTCACCGGAAGCTGATGGGCAGGAAGGGTGAGTGTCCACGTCTTATTCTTTTCAAAGAAGTACCTTACCCATGAAGGTGGCTATATATCTGTCGCAAGTATAGATAGAGGCAGGGAATGGCAGGAGTTGAAGTAACTCGCAAGACGGTGATCGCAGTTCGTAGATGTGGCGGATTAATCACGAAAAGTAATTCCAAACAAATAGTTACACAACTGAGTAAAAATTCAAAAAATAAAAAAGAAGGATTGTGACGGCTGCTAAAGTAGTCGACCATGCGCTCGAAAAGAGAGCAATCAACCAATAGTCATATTCGGCTACTAAACAGGAGCATTCTGTTTGAAGGAAGGATGTTTTAAATTGCATACTAAACATGTGTTCAATGTATTGATTATTAACTATGGACGAATCCATTTTTATTAAAACGCAGAAACTATAGAATACTGGAAAAACGACGACAAATAGAAGATCAACAATACAATTTTATTACATACTTTAATATTATCATGACAGAGTAAGTTATTTCTTCGATGACATTTCCCTGCAATATTTTTGACATAAACACAACTATGTCTTTCATTTTTATAATTTGAAAATTTTCACCGAATCAAAAAAAAAGTTTGCATATTACAGATTTTTTATTTTCTACGTGAAATCTGTTGAATAGTAGATATAAAATATATGATTGGGATTGTCGCTAATGCTACTGTTTATTCTATCTGTTCCGCTCCCGTGTTAGTTTGACAGGTATATAACGCGGTATATAACCACAGACTAACAGACATACCACTCGATAACAATGCTCCGTCCGATTTAACAGTCATTTTAAATACTTTTGTAGTTGGGACTGTGACCGCATTTGCGATAATGGCGCCACTGACATATGAACAAGCATGCCGGGTATAGACCACCCAGTTAAGTTAAGCCGGAAATGAACCGGAATTCTGGCTGTTTATAGTTCATATTCCGGTTCCAGTGACACAACCGATTCTAGTGAGAATCGGTTGTGTCACTGGAGCCGGAGTACGAACTGGAACCAGCTAGAATTCCAGTTCATTTCCGGCTGAACTTTACTGGGCACTAGTGAAAATTTGTTCCCAAGTCTGAGGGGTAACATTTGTATTTGCACTCAGTCTCACAATGATTATTTGGGACCGTGAATTCTGAGAAAATGAGCCGATATTTGCAAAGGAATTTCCTCATAGTGTTATGTCTGTTAGCCTGTGATATAACTTTAAAACTAATAAACGTTCTGCGAGAGACAAAATGATAGCAAAACTGTACCACCAGCTACAATCCTGTGTTCTATATCTACAGTTTTAACGGTTCAAAAACTAATTTTTAGAGGAAGCATAAATATTATTCGAATTCGAGGTAAGTACATTAATTTCAGCTTCATTCAGCCGCCGATGCAAACTCGACTGTACCTCCAACTCGGACGTACTTGATGGTAGATTTTTTCCTTGGCTTTCGACAGGGAAAAACATTCGCGTTCAATCTCTGCCGTTAATTAAAAGAAAACCAAATTTTTCGTGACAAGTAATACTACTTCGGATTTACACAAATGCGGTTCTTGCTACACCAACCAACAAAAACTGGAATCTGATTTTGAAGAAAACTTCAATCTTCAACTGAGCTAATTAGACGAAATAAATCGAGATTATCCGCAAACAACAGTGGTGGAGTCTTCATCACTAGTTATACAACATTAAAGGACAGCAAAAACATCAACGGCCCAGGCGCCTTCCTTGGGGTATGCTTGACGTAGGAGTACGGTGTTGCCTACCAATCTCTATCTCTACATCTGTCAGCGGATCGAAATAACCTGTGACGGGACGTGCAAAGTGAAATAAAGTAACTGTCACCGCAATGGTCTGTCACTGCGAACCGGGCCTTTCTTGATTATTTTCATAAAATAAACAGTGTCTGGGTAGTATCGTAATATTCTGGCTATATACAAGATGTTTTTAGAAAATATATTTTACATGTTGCTTAGATGCTTAGATGTACATGCGCAGAAACAACTATGAAAAATGCTACTATGTTTTAATTGCCGCAAGGTTCTACTGTATCGATTTTGTTGGCTATTTTACGCAAATTTGAGACTAAGAGAAACGAAAGCAATGAAATTGAAAGACGGATAGCTATTCTAGAGCGAATCAGTTATGAACTTAGAACGGAAAACTAGAACTAGGCAGGCTCATATGGGCATGATCGAAAGAAAATGTGAAGAATTCTTTGCCTTCTGGAAGAATTCTTCACATTTCCTTTCGATCATGCCCATATGAGCCTGCCTAGTTCTAGTTTTCCGTTCTAAGTTTATAACTGATTCGCTCTAGAATACCTATCCGTCTTTCAATTTCATTGCTTTCGTTTCTCTTAGTCTCAAATTTACCGAAAATAGCCAACAAAATCGATACAGTAAATATGAAAAATGCAACGACGGCAAGTGCAATTTTATTATTCTG
>NW_026684064.1:0-10000 GCF_030247195.1 Topomyia yanbarensis | reverse complement strand
TGTGGGAAATTGTGGAATCGTGTGTAAGTATAGTAGAACAAGAGCTTTGATCTAAAATCTTAATGAACGTCAGATTGTGATAAGTCTTGAAATGCAATACCAACTTCACCATTGCTTCTTCCTATAAGTTGGTGGTGATTACCTAGTATACTGGCAAGTACATGTGAGTAGAGAATGAATCCGAACATAAGTATTATTTTTAATTTTCATATTAGGCAATTAAGGGCGATTAAATGGCGCGTTCCGTGGGCGATTTGGGGGGCGATTTAAGGGCGGGTTGAGCGGCAAAAAATGACGGCGGCGAATCGCCCAAATGTTGCATTTGAAATAGCCCCCTAATTTCCAGCAATTTGCTGGCAAGTTGAAGGGCAATTAGCGCATCCGAGTTGGCAATTAGCCCCCCCCCCCTTAGCCAGCAACTTGCCCTTTTTGACTGGGCTACGTCATCAATACCACGTTTCTATTCGTTACCACTAACAATTTTGACGCATGCTAGGACCCTGTTAGGATCCAACTAATGAATTTGAATCGTTAGTCAAACAGAGGTGGTAATTGTAATTGTAATTTATTAAATACATTCGGGAATCTCTTCGTTAAAACTTTTACAAGGTCAAGGTATAGACACTCATAGTAATAGACCAGCGAAGGTACTTTTATCGAGCCAAACGAACTGTCAAAATCCGGAGCCAAACGAGCATGACGTCATTCAATGCAAACAAGCAGAACAAGTATTGCGATTTTAGTTAAAAAAATATATTTTGTTATTCACAGTAGGCTTCACTTTTCGTGTTCGTATTAGTATTTCACAATGTTATTTAGAAAGATATTTATTGTGTTCAATATAACTACACAAAAAGCATTTTACTTATGCTCTTTTTCATCAACTTTGTGTTTCTGAAGAAATTAGATTTGTTTCTTTCTTTTCTCAATTTCTTGTTGCTCAGTACCAAACATATAACTTCTCTTTTGATTCATATATTGAACCACTTGAAAAATTATTTTGATAAAAAACAGATGATCGAATACAGTCGAGCACTTTCGAGCTTGCACATTTTTGGGTGATGCCAGTTTAACATGCTTGTTTTTCTAGTTGCCAGTTTTGCGATTTTTATATCCGCGAGTCTATTACTATGAGTGTTTATAGGTCAAGGTGGTGGTCCAACCAACGAATCACGAATGTAGTAAATAAGTACAAATTGACGACTTTTCTTTATGGAATATACCTTTTAAACTTATTTTCTTAGAAATAAGGGCACTTTCAATAAAAAATGAGAAGCATTTTAAAGAAAGAACCTAGTTCCAGCTCCCGTCACTCACTGGCATTCCCGGTCGTTTCCATTCACCAGCGAACAATGAGTGTGGCCGTGAGAAAAGCTTTCATTCCCTTCCCCTACCGAAGCCAGCCCTAGGACAATGCAATGGATGGGAAGCAGTCAACTTCCTGATGTGTATGTATGTATGTATGTATGTGTGTAAACCTTCGTTCGTCTCCAGCTTTCAGCTATAAACAACTGTACCGTAAGAGCAGGGCTGGCGCTGCGATGTACCCTTTGACGTCCCCGTCCTGGCAGACATTAATTGCTATCAAAGGTGACAGATCATTATTTCAGTAGTCACTAGCACAAAACAGTCTCAGGCTGAGGACGTACGGTATCTCGCTTCGGAACGGTTGCGTATCTTACTGACTGCCATAGGTATCTGCTTCCGACGGGTGCTTCCCAATCTCCGGCGTGAAGGCACATCCTAGCAAAAAAATAAAGGGGATAACGTGCAAGGTAAATGGAGACAGGGTGAGGTGGCATCCGCTGAGATAAGGACTAAGGAGGATAACTTTGTCTGTTGAGGTCTAGCGAATGCAACATCCACTTTGAGCACGTTAGGAAAACATTCCTAGACATAATAGATTCGAGGCACATGATTGTCTTGAAAGGTGACTTGCTTGTAGCATTTCGTTCTAAAATGTTTATTCTTTCTGCAGTGTTTCCAGAGAATATTTCAAATTCAGAAAATCAATTTGGTTACTGCATTATAAAATAGATTTTCATAGAAAATCTTAGAGCCGGCGGAATATCCACTACGACGGAAAACAATATTCCCAGAACAAACTTATTCACCACTTCCTCTTCCTATGCTACCCCGTTTGTTTGTTAACTTTCGAACGGAAGACACAGATAAGTCGATGTAAGCCGAGAAAATGGCTACTCTCTCGGCTACAACGCTAAGCCACTTTTACATTAACATTGCAGTTCCCTCCGTGTACCACCACCACCCACTCACCACACGGACTGCGGCAAAAAAGCAACGAGTGGAAAAAGCCAACCTGTAGCCATCGAGCCAGGAATGCACAAATTGTTTCCTGCTTTTCAGCATCGGTGGCATCATCAGCAGCAGCACAGAGCAGTATCGCAAACACTCAAAGAAGTAGGTACCTACTACACACTGACTATGAACTAAGATGCAGCAGTCGGTCGGTAGTGGTGTGGGCTACCACCGCCTGCTTTTCCTCGGCAGCTGCTATGTAGGTAGTAAAGAAAAAAGGAACAGAGTGCACACTTGAGTAGTTTCCGGGATTCTCGAAGGTTACCAGTCCGGAAAGTACAAATTTTCTTTCTTTCTCTCGTGGTCGTATAATCCGGGCTGGTTTCATCATATGGGAATTTCGATCGAACAGTGTGTGTGTGTGTGTGTGTGTGTGTACTTCCCACTTTTGTAAACATATATACTGACAGCTTTCGATCCATATCATCTTCAGTTGAACGAGAATGAATGTCTTCAGACAGACGATAATTTTCAAGAATAAATTCCTCCACTCCACAGAGGTTACAATAATCCCCAGATGCAAATTCCCGGGATCTGGTATTCCCACTGGGAGCACAACATTCAGTTGTGCGAACATGTCCCACCTAGCGAAGTAGCAGCAAGGCAAGTCAACAGTGGCGGCAGCAGTGAGCATCTTATCTCTGAAGCACCGATTGAATAGATCTCCTTGTGTAGCGGGTAAAATGGGTGCCAACACAAGACGCCAAAACAACAACAACAGGCGAGATACCCCCGTTTTGGGGTGGCTTTTAAGTGGGCTGGAGATACAATCACGGCGCCCTTTCCCGGCTGCGGACTCGGAATTGTTGGCTCGGGGAGGGACGGAGGGAGTGTAGACATTTGTTGAAGCCAACAGATGATATAATAAAGATAATGCTACGCAAAAAGGGAGGTGCGAACTGAGGTCGACATGCTTGGGACCGGTATACCACCATACTGTTTGGGGTTGCGACATCGGTGGGTTGCCGCACGTAGAGGAAGGAAAGCTTATTACAAATTTTCAGCCGTATCGGGCTGTTTCAGTGCTTTCGGATTGGGTCATAATCGTTGATTTCAGGGACGATTAAAAGTGTTGTTCGAGTTGGGTTACGATATCCGTTGCTCCGGGGTGAAGCAGAAATGTTGCGCTGGTTTATAGGAAGTGGGATTAAAGGGTTGAATGTCGTTAAATGAAAACGTCTGTTGTTATGCTTTATGCAGTTAAGATGCTTGAACATTTATAAGAGAAGCGGAAAAATATTGTGCCCCACAGGTGTAGACGGAAGGGCAGCTCAACCCAGATGCTGTATATATTCCTTTTTGTGTAGTAGTGCTTAGCCAAAAAATCTGATAAGACCCCCTTCATAAATTCTTGATTTTACACTATTTCATGATTTTGAGTACTTTTTTAAGAATCGATTTTTTTGACAACCTGGTAGTGGAGGTTGTTGTCAAAAAAAAACGATTCTTAAAAAAATACTCAAAATCATGAAATAGTGTAAAATCAAGAATTTAGGGCAGCCATCTCCTAAATATTAGAGACATATTTACAGAAACGTTTAGGGTGCGACTTGAGATTGCGCTGAATGTTTTGCTGATATCGAAAGAAACAATCATAACTAGCTCGTTTATAAACATGGTTGAGACTGACGTAATGGTTTCTAAGTGGGATTGTGCGATACTTAGTAAACCTCCGCCGAGCAGCTCTCTCAAAGGACCTCAGCTGTCGCAACGTGCTTGTTTGCCAAAGAGGGCCGGTTTGTTGATAATGAATTTTGTTCGTGACGTGCCTGTCAATAACATAACCCAAAACGTTGGAAAATGTTTGAAGTGCGGTATCAACTTCTTCGGGGTCCAGCATATTTAGCCAATCGAGAGTAAAGAAGAGGTCTGCGATACTGCGGCGATCAGCTTTGTGGAAGTCGTAAGAGACGAGGACCGGAGCAACATTGTAATCGTGCGCCAGGGTGCGATCAATCGTGGCGTTCAATGGTAACTACTGATATAGCAGAAACTGATCGCTGACAAAACAAAGATTTAGGTTGCGGTTATTCTCGTTGGCGATAGGATTTATTTGTAGTAACGTGGCTCATCTGTAGCTGTCAAGCAGCCTTGTAGCCCCTGAGTAAAGAACGGAGTGATCGGAATCCGGGTAAATAAATCAATTGCGAGAAGATATCCACGAAATGCTGGAGAGATTGAAATCTCCTAGTACGATAGAACCGATTTAGCGTCTTCGAGGATGGTAAAAACTGAGCTGCAGTGTGCGTCAATATATTCGATGTCATGGACTCGGTCGGGTGGGACGTGCAACGCACACAAGTACAACTTACGGTCACCAAGCTCGATTATCGTCCAGACCTGTTCGAGGCAATTCCAGCAAGTCGTGCCGTCACACAGCGATTAACTGCTACTAATACACCACCTCCAGTAGATTTACGGCTATTTCTAAGGTTCCGGTCGCAACGAAAAACCTCATATCCAGTACCGAAGACCAGTTGGCCAAGTAAACGCTCTGAGTGCAACGTCATTGATTTCACTCGGAAGCTCGACTCGGAAGGAAACAAAATTGAGTTTTGTAAGATCGGCATCCTTCTTGACCAACAAGATTGCTTTAGGTGTATCGCTTATTCCCAAGCATTTTTGGGTCATAGCGACAATTTCGTTCACTGTATGGCTCGGATCGAGGCGGCTCAGGTAGACCCAGAACTGTTCCCACTCACCAGCAACTGTTCTGATTTCCCGCTGAATTGCTCTAGTACCACAGACAGCGGCTGCAATGACGTGAATTTTAGCATAATTCTCGCGACTTCTTTTTCGAATGGGTAGATCCCCCGGAAATCGCTTGACAAGCGCTACCAAACCAGAATTAGCCGGAAAATGTGTCTCAATGCGGTTGGAGAAATTAGACACGACTGCGTTCAGGTTGTCTACCGCCTCGCATAATTTTTTAGTGTCCTTGGTGGACGCAGCGGAATCGGTTTGCTCCATCCACTTGTTGAAACTGCAAGCACAATTATCGCACAGCCAGTACAACCTCTTATTAAATTCAGACAACAAGTCCAGAGAAGATCGCTGCATACCAGGAATGCGAGTGTGGTGAAAAATCGATCCACAATTGCCACGACATGCAATTTTCTCGATCCCGTTAACAGGAGAGTCACATGTTTGATAAGCAGAATTCATTGCTACTTTCAATCCGCCTGTTTGACGTGTGGGAAGCACTTTCCGCTACTCGCCTGCAGATGGTGAACTGAGTGTGTTGTTTGTAAAATTTAGTGGGTGAATTGGCAGAGATGTAAACTAAAGACGCTGAATCGCTATGGTGAAGACTCGCCATCTCTATCTTATTCTTATTATTTATCAGTAAGTGTCATTCCAATCGAGCACGAGACCGGGCCCATATTATTGGCTCGAATCAAAACTCGTCGAAATGTCAATTGACGATAGGTTCATCCGGAGTGTTCATTTGTGTTTACATTTTGCTAGCGTTGCCAATTTTATTTTGTGTCCAGCACCCAATGTGGCTACGCCACATCGCTTTTGCGCGTGCTGTCCGACTTCGCTACCGCTCAGTCGGACTTAAACTAGGGATAGCCCCTATGTTTGAGTAAGCCGGGCAAACGAGTGGATCACAGGTTCGCTTGCTTCCGATGGCGGGTCGGTGGCCACCTCGTCCGGCGGATCCTCAGCGGCTTTGCGCCGCTTCGGTTCCTAGGCCTCGGTTATGCGGCTAAGCCGCATCGAAAAGGTACCCCTTAAACATTCTAACTTGAATCGGTTGTGTCACCGGAGCCAGAATACGAATTAGAACCAGCCAGCATTCCGACTGAGTTAAACTGGGAAGTTTAGTAAAATTGAATCTGGAAATAAATTTTTTTTGGCAACGCTCCAGCACTCCGTTGATTTCACCACCTGGGCGCCAGGTTGACGATATGAAATGAACTTTGTTTACTTTCGACAAGTTTTGATTCGAGCCAACAACATCCAGCCCACGAGACCTGCCCTCATTCCGAAGAAAGTCGCTTCGAATCCTTCTGGAACGAGGACCATTGACAGGTATCGTGCTCGATTGCAATGACACTGACAGATGAATGGTAAACTAACGATTGACGTGTCGAGTCTTTATCCAGAGGGACTCGTTAATGTAAACTAAAGACGTTGAATCCCTTTGGAAGGGATTCAGCGTCGTTAATGTAAACAATACGAAAAATCACTTCAAAAAATCTTTGGTTTTTCGCTTCAAATACACAAACCAACACAAAACTATGCAGGAGATGGGTACGGTGAACAAATATTTTCAACTTCAACGGTAATTTCGATCACGAACCGACCAAAGGGCCGAAGACGCAATGATATCGAATCGAGAAAAAATAGCTTTGAAAATTCGCTTCAAAAAATTAAATCGTATTTCAACAGTGTTTGCATACTGTGCTTTCAAATGTATTGAAGCACTTCAAAACAATACTAGTTTTCGGAAGCATTACTAAAATATTTTATATAACGTTTTCGTTGAAAAAATTGAAAAAATATATTTCGCCGAGTGTTGTTATGAAATGTTGATTAGGCCATTTTTGAGTCGCCCTCTTATTTTGACCACTCACAATTTCGCCCTGCAGTGTCGCCAGAAAACAAAAACCAAATCAACGCTTTTTCTTGAAAAGGGCGATACTAGCAGTGACACCATTCACAGAAAATCAACAGTGAATATTTCATGGCTTGGTTTTATTTCCTATTTAAGAACTATTGTGTTTTTTACATCCTAGATTGCATGATTCAGTGATCGAAACCCAAAACTGCATAAAGTATTTGAAATTATTAAATTAAAATTTGTGTTTGCTATTTAAATCGACAAAATGATAGTATCGCCCCTTTGGCGATTGTTTACTTTTTCGGTCCCACCTATCAGCATTGAAGTATCGCCCTGATGTTTTTTTTAAAAATAACTACCGTATTACACCACCGATTTCGTCCGGGTTTTTTCAAGAGCGATCATTGTTACTATTTACAGCTAGTATCAGCTTGATTATCCAAAAAAAATCGAAAAAAAACAGTTTCGCCTCTAAACTGCTAGCAAAATAAGTATCGCCCTTCTTGTTTGCATGGAGCGTGGAGGGCGAAACTTTAAATAAACAAACAAAAATACAGTTTCGCCCGATGTATTTTTTGCTGTAGTTTAAGAAAGCAATATCGTAGAATCCAAATTTTTAGGTTAATTTGTTGCGTTTTAAAGCCCTCATTCGCATGTATGAAAAAAGCCATATGTTTACATTTGTAAGTATCGCCCTTTTCACAAAAAAGCGTTGAAATGTGGGTTTTGCCGTGCTCGCCGGAGGGGAAAATTTGTTATTCCCCCGGGCGTATCAAGCAGTTGGTTTTTGTTTAGTGCGACTTTGTTTACGGGCTTTGTAAACAATGATGCTGTCAATTTCGCCCGTACACACTACCTTAGAAATGCAGAGGCGTAATCCGCCTGGTGGCTTGTTTACAGTTGAAAGTCAGATCTGCCGTTTTGTTTTTTATTAATTTTCATGAAGTGTGAAACATTTATAAATGAGTTTTTATATTTATTATGAAGTATTTTTACTCCTCTTTAAGATATTACTCAAATCTCCGTTTGTGTACATTTCTCGACAAACATATGATTACGGCCTAAAAGCCAACTGTCAAAATCCACTTTGAATGGAAATTCCAGTCAAACCGTCACTAGTCGAACACAGTTCACAACAGTTTATGAAAGAGAAACCTTTTCTCTTTCGTTTATTATCAACATCTTTCATTGGCGTGTAACGGTTTGTCCGGAATTTCCATTCAAAGTGGATTTTGACAGTTGGCTTTTAGGCCGTAATCATATGTTTGTCGAGATTTGTTATATACACCCGCATTTGTCGGTTCACGATCGACATGTCTGTATTTTACAGACTTTTGATGTCTTCCACAGACGTACACAGAGATCTACAGACTTTTAAAAGGGTAAAAATGTTTAGTAAAATTGCACTAGAATAACTGTTTTCGAATACGAGTGATTCAGGGCCCATATTATTGGCTCGAATCAAAACTCGTCGAAATGTCAATTGACGATAGGTTCATCCGGAGTGTTCATTTGTGTTTACATTTTGCTAGCGTTGCCAATTTTATTTTGTGTCCAGCACCCAATGTGGCTACGCCACATCGCTTTTGCGCGTACTGTCCGACTTCGCTACCGCTCAGTCGGACTTAAACTAGGGATAGCCCCTATGTTTGAATAAGCCGGGCAAACGAGTGGGTCACAGGTTCGCTTGCTTCCGACGGCAGGTCGGGGGCCACCTCGCCCGGCGGATCCTTAGCGGCTTTGCACCGCTTCGGTTCCTAGGCCTCGGTTATGCGGCTAAGCCGCATCGGAATGGTACCCCTTGAACATTCTAACTTGAATCGGTTGTGTCACAGGATCCGGAATACGAATTAGAACCAGCCAGCATTCCGGCTGAGTTAAACTGGGAAGTTTAGTAAAATTTAATCTGAAAATAAAATTTTTTTTGGCAACGCTCCAGCACTCCGTTGATTTCACCACCTGGGCGCCAGGTTGACGATATGAAATGAACTTTGTTTACTTTCGACAAGTTTTGATTCGAGCCAACAACATCCAGCCAGTGATTCATTCACAATAGAATTCTACTTTCAATCTATTTTTAAAGTAAAATTTTAGTGTAACTAGGATTTACATAACCACCTACAGACTTTTACAGATATTTTAGTTATTCTTCTACAGACATTTCAAAAAAACATGTGGCATCGCTGTGTGTTACTAAAGAACTTGGAAAAATATTAAAGAAGGACAAAGACACCCAGTAAATTTTGTAGAGCTCAATCGGCCCGATTATCAGGCCGATGATCGGGCCGACTAAGCCCGATAACGGGCCGATCAGAGCAGGATATCGGGTTTATATCCTGCAATTTTGCACCATTTGCATGAACCGCGTCAACCTTCAAATATGCCAAACGCATCGACGTAATCGGACCGACGTGAGCCCGATGTAGAACTATAGAAAATCGGGCGATCGTCGTGCTCATTATTTTCGTTTTCTTCTTCTTATTTTAAACGTTTGGGTTTTCTTTTTTCAAATAAAAACAAAAACAGCAATATTTTTTTGATTCAAAATTTTTATTAGCGTCAGGCTTTTTAAAATATTAGTTGCAAAGTATATAATTTTTTGATGTAGGCGTGTGATTAATACCTCGAATCGCATTATTTCCCGATAAAATGGTATCGGCGATAAATGCCGTCCGATTCCGTACGTATCGAAATCCAAGCACAGGAAAACGATACGTGGTATTTCCGATGATTTGATTTTAGCAGTAACCGGTTAAGTGGGCGTCCCAAATGCAAATTATGTATCGGTTTGATGTGCTGTAACCGGAGCCTAGCTGACGGTAGCAGTTGTACTTCCGAAAGCAAATCCCGTGGGTTACTTCGGTTGCTCTATCGTTTTTACATTTTCCACCGGTTTCGATGGATCAATTTTACCTAGGCCAGGATCCTTGATCGGGCTATTAACTATTGCTGAAATACCGCTCATTATCGGGACGGAAGCCGTTTCTTCTCTTCAACCTTCGGTGGTGCATCCGTGGTGTCTATCGTATAAAATGAACCCTGCGATGGCCTAACTATAGGCGATTCCTCGTCTTCATCAAAATCATCACTCAAGCAGCTCAGAATCAACGA
>NW_026684063.1:10015-10279 GCF_030247195.1 Topomyia yanbarensis | reverse complement strand
AAAAAGTGTTTCTAACACACCAAATCGCTAAAATCAACTCCTAGACCACCATTAATTAAACGCACGTTTTGGTACCATTGCGACGACTGTCCTGGGGCATAATAATAGTCGCAAATAATGTCCCATATATTTTTTTGAAATTGGATCTCATCTCGGTAATTTCTCAAGTCGACCCCCTTAAATCAGAAATATAGCTATCTGTTATTCCGACCAAAATGTGCAATGTTAAAGTTATAAACCCCATGCTTCGCCCTCACAGTTCCA
>NW_026684063.1:0-9515 GCF_030247195.1 Topomyia yanbarensis | reverse complement strand
TTATTTTTTTTTCGAAGATTTCAAGCCGTTGCGATGAAACAGGTTCTGAAATATTTAGGATGGAAATGTAGGCGTTGGAGGTACATTTCCAGTGCTGACAGAAACAATAAATTTCTGCGATTAAATTTTTGATTTAATTTATGTTAATACGGTATTTCTTGAAAAAAAAATCTTGAAATGTTGCTGTTTTCGACAAAGGTAGCTACCAATATTATCATACGGCCGTGAACGACAACGAGAAAGACATGGATCACCGTCAAGATATAGTTGCCCGCTGCTAAAAAAGATCTCTGCTCGCAATGACAAGCTCCGCACGCACGGGATCAGACAGGCTCTAAATAAATAGTTAAATTCAAAGGAACGAAATCGTATCCTATTCAAGTCACCTAAAGCGTCTCCCAAGGTTTTCACTCAGGCCCTCTCTTGTGCATCTTATACGGAAATGACATTTCCTCCATTCCAAAAAAGACAAAGGTCTATACCGACGACATGAAGCGAGAACATCAAAACTTTCCAAGAAGAAATACAGAATTACTGCATCTGGTGCCAACAAAGATTTTTGCAAACAAAGGAAAAAATCAATGCAATACCTTTTACTAGCAGGTTAAGCATATCAATGATCACAATCACTTTAGGTAATCAGTCTGGAGAAAAATTGGAAAGAATTAATGATTTAGGAGTTATCTTAAATTCTAAATTAACAATATTAAATTATTAAATTAAAAATTATTAAACGAATTTTGAAATAATATAATCAACATAGGATATAACATGCTTGGATTTAAGAATTATTTAGTCGCAACTTTCACGATCCGTACACAATAAAACATTAAACATTATCTATGTAAGATCAGCGCTATAATATTGCAGCATGGTTTGGTTTACTCACAGCTTTATGAACTTAATTCATAGACCAAATGTTGATTTGTGATTTTATTCAGAAATTCAGGAATATGGTTTACGGTTCGAGTATGCGACGTGAACTGATTCACGATTTAGTACATGCTCTAGTTTTCGTGGTTCGTGATAGTTTTGCTGGTTCGTGCCAGATTTTGTAAATTTGAATCAGTCTTGATAAAGAAAGAATATTATTTATGGATGCATTCATGCCTCGTGGTTCACGATTTCTAGTACATTAGCAACGATTCATCATTCTTGCTCGTAAAATTGAGCATGTGCATGATGACAGTACAATTCGTAGCTGCTACTCCGTGATGGACCAGAATAGTTTCGAGAGTTCAAAACTTTGAAATGCCAATAACGGTGCCACCCACATCCTTACAGTCATCGGGGAAGGAAAAAAATGTTAGTGTAATAAACGTTGTTATGGAGACCGTGTATACCTCTGCATCTCCGCGCTTGTTACGGGAAGGAGTTTTTGTTAATAGGATGGGTAAAGAGTTACACAAATCTGGATTCACCTTGATAATTCATACGATCTATGCAACTAATAGAAGTGTTATTATGTGTATATTGCTCTGGGCAGGCGTCTGCCAAGAATTTGACAGATTCATCGTTTGTTTAATTAACACTCGGAATACCAAGGGGGTAAAAAAATGGGAACGCTTACTTTGACCGGTCATATCTCAGCCGTTACATAATCGATTTTAAATCTATCTTCACCAATAGAAAGGTATGTCTTTTGTGAACACGTCGAATTAAAAAAATAGAAGAATAGAGTTGTCTATAGTAAGTTACAGTAAAAAGAGAATAACAAAGTCAGTGAGAAAAAAATGGGAACGCTTCTTTGACTTGCCATATCTTAGCTGTTTGCTCACCAATTTTAATTATTTCTTCACCATTGGATAGGTAAATCTTTTATAAAAACAGTAAACAAAGAATGATGGAAAGCAAATTTGTATATCTGAAGTAATTGTAAAAAAAGTAATTGAGAGTCAGTGCAGACGAAATGAGTTTTTCTGTTCAAACAATCGTATCACGACCATTTGTCAGCCAATTTCAATTTTCCTTACACCAATGCAATCCTTAGAGCTTCTAGACTTGTAATATATGCAATAAATAGTAGATTTTCAAAAATTACTATACTTTTCCGAGGTTTTAGGAGATAAGATTTTTACAATGTACGTGGCATACGGCATTGAAATTCTTTGCGACTTGTTAGTTTTACGATTTGAAAATTACCTGTTTACTCAATAGTTCTACATATTATACATGGATATTATTATATCAAAATGTTTGCACAAACGTGGAGAAACACAATATTGTATGTAAGTTACTTAATAATAGAGTGTGTTAGGACGATTCAGTAAATACGAAGAAGTTCAGAATTTTAAAATATTTGTCATATAACTTCAAATTTGAAGCGATGACCTATACATTTTAATACACCAGTCGATTGTAATTGATGGCGGCTACAATTTCTGAAAAAAGACATTTTTATATTTTCTCAAAAAATAGCCAAAAGTACGTAGAAGTACAGAAATTTCATTTAGTTCGCAAATAACGTCGAATTCAAAGCGATGGCCTATACCTTTTTATATACCAATCGATTTTAATTGATTTTGGTTACAATTTCTGGAAGAACAATTTTTATATTTTCTAAAAAAATAGACAAAAGTACGTAGAACTACAGTAATTTCATTTAGTTGACAAATAACTTCAAGTATTCAAAGCTATCACCTATGCAATTTATACACCAATCGTTTGTAATTGATTTTGGCTATAATTTCTGAAAGAACAAATTTTTATATTTTCTCAAAAAATAGCCAAAAATACGTACAAGTACAGAAATTTCATTTAGTGGGTAAATAACGTCGAATTCTAAGGGATGATTTATACTTTTTTATACACCAATCGCTTGTAATTGATGGCGGCCACAATTTTTGAAAGAACACATTTTTATATTTTCTCAAAAAATAGACAAAATACGTAGAAGTACGGAAATTTGATGTAGTTGGCAAATAAGGTCAAATTCAAAGTGATGGCCTACACTTTTATATATACCAATCGATTGTAATTGATTTCAGCTACAATTGTTGCAAGATAAACTTTTCATATTTTCCCAAAAAACGACAAAAATACGTAGAAGTACAGAAATTTCGTCTGATTGGCACATAACTGCGAATTCCCGTACTTCTACGTATTTTTGGCTAATTTTTGAGAAAATATAAACAATTGTTCTTTCAGAAATTGTAGCCGCCATCAATTACAATCGATTGGTGTATAAAAAAGTATAAATCATCCCTTAGAATTCGACGTTATTTACCCACTGAATGAAATTTCTGTGCTTATACGTATTTTTGACTTTTTTTTAGAAAATATAAAAATATGTTCTTTCAGAAATTGTAGCCAAAATCAATTACAATCGATTGGTGTATAAATTGCATAGGTAATAGCTTTGAATACTTAAGGTTATTTGTCAACTAAATGAAATTACTGTAGTTCTACGTACTTTTGTCTATTTTTGAGAAAATATAAAAATCGTTCTTCCAGAAATTGTAACCAAAATCAATTATAATCGATTGGTATATAAAAAGGTATAGGCCATCACTTTGAATTCGACGTTATTTGCGAACTAAATGAAATTTCTGTACTTCTACGTACTTTTGGCTATTTTTTGAGAAAATATAAAAATGTCTTTTTTCAGAAATTGTAGCCGCCATCAATTACAGTCGACTGGTGTATTAAAATGTATAGGTCATCGCTTCAAATTTGAAGTTATATGACGAATATTTTAAAATTCTGAACTTCTTCGTATTTACTGAATCGTCCTAACACACTCTATTATTTGGTAGCTTACATACAATATTGTGTTTCTCCACGTTTGTGCAAACATTTTGATATAATAATATCCATGTATATTATGTAGAACTATTGAGTAACCAGGGAATTTTCAAACCGTAAAACTAACAAGTCGCAAAGAATTTCAATGCCGTATGCCACGTACATTGTAAAAATCTTATTTCCTAAAAACTCGAAAAAGTATAGTAATTTTTGAAAATCTACTATTTATTGCATATATTACAAGTCTAGAAGCTCTAAGGATTGCATTGGTGTAAGGAAAATTGAAATTGGCTGACAAATGGTCGTGATACGATTGTTTGAACAGAAAAACTCATTTCGTCTGCACTGACTCTCAATTACTTTTTTTACAATTACTTCAGATATACAAATTTGCTTTCCATCATTCTTTGTTCACTGTTTTTATAAAAGATTTACCTATCCAATGGTGAAGAAAGAATTAAAATTGGTGAGCAAACAGCTAAGATATGGCAAGTCAAAGTAGCGTTCCCATTTTTTTTCTCACTGACTTTGTTATACTCTTTTTACTGTAACTTACGGTAGACAACTTTATTCTTCTATTTTTTTATTTGACGTATTCACAAAAGACATATCTTTCTATTGGTGAAGACAGATTTGAAATCGATTATGTAACGGCTGAGATATGACCGGTCAAAGTAAGCGTTCCCATTTTTTTAGACCCCCTTGGTAGTCCGCGTAACTTTTTACCCCCTTGGTATTCCGAGTGTTAATTCGGAAATGCTTAATTTGCAAAAATGCAACTTCAACTCGACAGCCGACTGTCAGGTGTTTTACCTATGTTTAATTGCTATGCTATATTTCACCCTAAGGAGGAAAATTTGGTAAAAACCAAAATTTCTCACTAGGGTGAAAATTTGTTGGTAAAAACCAGTCTTTGTACAGGAGGGCACAAATCCTTATTTCATACTATGTTGCGTTTCGGCTTCGCCTCTTCAGAAACCGACACTAACGTATTGTCGGAATAGATTAGCGCCGGCTTTACTAAAATCTTTACTAAAATCTTGACGCAAATCCCTTAAAACTAAAACACACTATGTGTTTCAATCAAACGACTGATCAAACGTGATGTCCCGTTCGAGCAGAAGTTCTGTGTATGCCGATGAGACACAAGTGAAGCCGAAACTTGTCTTGGCTTAGCAGGCCTATGCGAAAGCACTATGCTATATTTCACCCTAAGGAGGAAAATTTGGTAAAAACCAAAATTTCTCACTAGGGTGAAAATTTATAGCATAGTGCTTTCGCATAGGCCTGCTAAGCCAAGACAAGTTTCGGCTTCACTTGTGTCTCATCGGCATACACAGAACTTCTGCTCGAACGGGACATCACGTTTGATCAGTCGTTTGATTGAAACACATAGTGTGTTTTAGTTTTAAGGGATTTGCGTCAAGATTTTAGTAAAGATTTTAGTAAAGCCGGCGCTAATCTATTCCGACAATACGTTAGTGTCGGTTTCTGAAGAGGCGAAGCCGAAACGCAACATAGTATGAAATAAGGATTTGTGCCCTCCTGTACAAAGACTGGTTTTTACCAACAAATTTTCACCCTAGTGAGAAATTTTGGTTTTTACCAAATTTTCCTCCTTAGGGTGAAATATAGCATAGTGCTTTCGCATAGGCCTGCTAAGCCAAGACAAGTTTCGGCTTCACTTGTGTCTCATCGGCATACACAGAACTTCTGCTCGAACGGGACATCACGTTTGATCAGTCGTTTGATTGAAACACATAGTGTGTTTTAGTTTTAAGGGATTTGCGTCAAGATTTTAGTAAAGATTTTAGTAAAGCCGGCGCTAATCTATTCCGACAATACGTTAGTGTCGGTTTCTGAAGAGGCGAAGCCGAAACGCAACATAGTATGTTTAATTGAATCAATCGGGATGTGGACGATTTTATTATTCCTTGTTTCTTTACACCGGCGGAACACGACTGTCTCGACAAAATTTGTCGAAATAGATGCGCAAATAACTATGCAATCGAAGATTTCATGTTATTATTATATGTAAGTAATTAAACGACAACGGATTGTCAACGGATTTACGAGAGAAACAATATTTCGTCTGGCAGCTGGGCCCTACGCTGTTCACTCGATTCGGCCTTTGATCGGAATACATGGAACTAAGAATCCTTTATCGGCGACAACAGCATTCCACGTAGATTCACATTCAAACGATAGACGCTTCGTGATCAAAATATAATGATGTAAATAAACGTAATATTTGTTCTTCAAATACACAAATTTATCCGACAGCAAAGATACTCGCGCTAAGCATTCTCCCCACAAAACTTATGGTTTTATACGACCATGTCCACATCGTTACAGTTCCAAGTAGGCGCTTCGATCGATGGAGCATGGAAAGGACTCCTTATTTTCCTGGAGAAAATATGGGCGTTCCTAGTTTATTTATGTTAAAATCGTTCCAGATTGCCAGCTCCCAATATTAGTTTGAGATCTTTCGCATTGTTCTATTCCGGGTAATGAGAAAAGGCATTAGAAGGTAATATTTTATGAAAGATCGTACAACTTTAACAAATGTTTTAGTATTTCTTGTTAGAGAACGCTTGAGAATTGGCAAATTTCGTGGGATAATGGAAGGAATCTCAAAGGCATCAACCAACCTTGCTTAAAATGATGAAGGTCGTGACTTCCTTCGGGTGGCAGTCATTATACGTTGAATGCGTATCTCCGGCGTATTGAGGTGGAGGAGAGTGATATCTGCCCTTGCGGAGACAGCTATCGTGACATTAAACATGTTGTCGGGTCGTGCGTCTAGTGTTCTACACACATAGAAAAAATCGTGCAAATTTGCGTCTCCTGACCATGACATATACGAGCATCAAAACTTACATAGCTACATAGTTTTGCGCCAGATCTCCGGTAAACGAATACCTTATTCCTGGTTCTAGTCCGAGATGTGCTGTGCTGCTCCAAATTTATTTATATCTTCTCCTTTGGTTGACTTGCTAAACAGTTACCTGCAAATCGCGATCCGGTTCATGATGTCCTGATAGTGATCTTCCGTTCGCTACAAAGGTACAAGTTAAGTTTCTTTTTATCCCTGTTATTTTTGTCCGCCCTCTCCTCGCTTTCTCTGCTACTTATGTTGCAATCAATTTTTTTTGCTTTCCTTATAAAAAGTCTACTGATTGTCTAGTTATTGTTTCTCCTTGTTCCAAAATTAAATTAAATGATTGTTCATGATAAAACATTACTAATTGTAAACTTAAAAATATTTCTAACTGCATCCCACTGTCTGAATAAAATTGCATTAATATTATTTGTCTATCGATCTGAACTACTTGTTTTAAGATGTAGATGTGTCAAAATGTATTCCCATTCCCAAATTTCAAACAAATCCTAATTATTATCCCACATTTTCAAAAAAAAAAAATATAAAGCAAAGCAATTTGTATCTGAATAAAAATATGCAATTGTTTTACATCGAGGATTTCCAACGCAAGAATTTTGTGCGAAAAACACATACGTAGTTAATCTTAGGTTTTGGTTTGTTCCAAACTTTCGGGTGGGTAATTCCCCCCTCGATGTTTTATGAGTGGGTAGTACTACCCACACTACCCACGCATTCCGCCGGCCCTGTCAGCGCTATAATATTGCTGCGTGGTTTGGTTTAGTACTTTACTCACAGCTTTATGAACTTAAATCATAGACCAAATGTTGATTTGTGATTTTATTAAGAAATTCAGGAATATAGTTTACGGTTCGAGTATGTGACGTGAACTGATTCACGATTTAGTACATGCTCTAGTTTTCGTGGTTCGTGATAGTTTTGCTGGTTCGTGCCAGATTTTGTAAATTTGAATCAGTCTTGATAACGAAACTCGGATTATTATGTATGGATGCATTCATGCCTCGTGAACCGGTTCACAATTTCTAGTACATTAGCAACGATTCATCATTCTTGCTCGTGAAATTGAGCATGTGCATGATGACAGTACAATTCGTAGCTGCTACTCCGTGATTGACCAGAATAGTTTCGAGAGTTCAAAACTTTGAAATGCCCAAAACGGTGCCACCCACATTCTTACAGTCATCGGGGAAGGAAAGGAATGTTAGTGTAACAAACGTTGTTATGGAGACCGTGTCAGGGTTACCATATTCACGGATTTTTCTGTAATGTCACAGATTTTTTCACAATTTTTGATCACAGATTCTTTTTCACAGATGACAGATTTTTGGCGTTTTGATGAAAATTTCACAGATTTTTGTAAATATTGTAATTTTCCACAGATTTTTTGGAAATTTATCACAGATTTTTTTCCTGTTTTAGTCATCACAGATGGTAAAAAGATTTTTTTGACTGAAACACAGATTTTAATGTAGCATCCCTGGACCGTGTATACCATCCATACATGTATACCAGTGTGACATTATGACAACGAGTAAGACAAAGCTAACCGTGTCTATTCTGCCCTCATCAGATACTTGACTATTCCGAACAACAGCTAGACGAAATCAAGGAGTGTGCTTTAAGTTTTTACGGAATTCCAATTCCACTAGCAACATTCACTCGCGAGAGCCCGCTCTACCTTCGCTATACCACTAATGCATGCTTGTTACCTTACTCCTAATCGATTCATTCATTCATGAACAAAATCTTCCTTTTGTTTATTTTTACCATGTGAGAATTCGATTTTTTCATACCAATGTTACCGCTACCGCAAAACAAAGATATTTTCACGACACTACTGTACTCATAAATCGATCACAACACTTTAAAAATTCTCACACGCTGTATATTCGTGATGCATTTTAAAATAGACATTGCAAGGATGTTTGAATGCAATTTCAGCAAATTTTTTCGCCCATACTAAAACTCCGAGTTACATTAAAAATTGTCCAGAATATTTAAAACTTCACATTCCCTCAACTGCACGTCACTAGTCAAAGAGGCATTCCACCGTGTCGCACATTAATATGATTTGAGCAACCAGAAATAATAAATAATTTCGGGAGCGAACAGAAACGATGATTGACTCTAAAGGCAGCGATGCCAGATCTCCTCATTATCCTTCCTCTGAAATTGTCTAGTCTAGTCTAGTCTACACATATACAACCAAAACATGTAGGGATCCTGGAAAATTGCAGACGTTCGTCCACAATTTTTCTTGTCATTATTAATGTTTGTGGCACATATTGAATATGACACAAGCATTAAAGCGGCCAGGCCAACTGTGCAGCGTACAAAATAAAGATGATTCAAAATTATACGGCAATCAAATTATTCATTCAATGAATAATTTAATCAACGGATTATTTTGAACCTTGAATAAGGAAGAAACGTGGAGAACTGTACACAACCGTTTCAATTTGATGGGGGTCTGATAAATCGTTGGGAGTGACTTTGCTAAGAGGGTTAATGTCACTCCTTTGGTTCCTGGGATGGAACAAAGGTATTTAGCCCTGTCATAGCTAATAAGCCAGGTTATAGCGCCTTTACTCGCTTTCTGAAATAATGATAGGGTAAATTAACGAAATGATAGAGAAAATTGACTGAACTTAAAGACAAAAAAGCCTGAACGCAAAATATTTTCACTCATTTAATCATCTAATGAAAAGTGTTAGGAATTATATGCAAAAATGGCAATTGCACCAAACGCAAAACAAACGTTTTACGCGCAAACTGTAGAATAACCCGTGTTTGAGTGAAACAATAAAATAATAATTAGAAATCTCTCACCCAATAATCGCCATAGTTTATTTTTAGTAAAGAAAGCTCT
>NW_026684062.1:0-10425 GCF_030247195.1 Topomyia yanbarensis | reverse complement strand
CTCACCGTGCCGAACTGTTAAAACAATTCGTTAATTAAATTATTCATTAAATGAATAATTTTATTGCCGCCTATTTTTGAAACATCCTCAAACCCAACTCTGCACAGTAAGCCTGGCCGTTTTAATATTTGCGACATATGAAAATATGCTTCAAATAATAATATTGACAAGAAAACATTACAGAATAACTGCAGTGTTTTCCAAGATGCTTTTCAATACTGGCTGTGTAAGGGTTAGAATAGAATAGAATAGAATAGAATAGAACAGAATAGAACAGAATAGAATAGAATAGAATAGAATAGAATAGAATAGAATTGAATAGAATTGGATAGAATTGAATAGAATTAAATAGAATTGAATAGAATTGAATAGAATTGAATAGAATTGAATAGAATTGAATAGAATTGAATAGAATTGAATAGAATTGAATAGAATTGAATAGAATTGAATAGAATTAAATAGAATTGAATAGAATTGAATAGAATTGAATAGAATTGAATAGAATTGAATAGAATTGAATAGAATTGAATAGAATTGAATAGAATTGAATAGAATTGAATAGAATTGAATAGAATTGAATAGAATTGAATAGAATTGAATAGAATTGAATAGAATTGAATAGAATTGAATAGAATTGAATAGAATTGAATAGAATTGAATAGAATTGAATAGAATTGAATAGAATTGAATAGAATTGAATAGAATTGAATAGAATTGAATAGAATTGAATAGAATTGAATAGAATTGAATAGAATTGAATAGAATTGAATAGAATTGAATAGAATTGAATAGAATTGAATAGAATTGAATAGAATTGAATAGAATTGAATAGAATTGAATAGAATTGAATAGAATTGAATAGAATTGAATAGAATTGAATAGAATTGAATAGAATTGAATAGAATTGAATAGAATTGAATAGAATTGAATAGAATTGAATAGAATTGAATAGAATTGAATAGAATTGAATAGAATTGAATAGAATTGAATAGAATTGAATAGAATTGAATAGAATTGAATAGAATTGAATAGAATTGAAAAGAATTGAATAGAATTGAATAGAATTGAATAGAATTGAATAGAATTGAATAGAATTGAATAGAATTGAATAGAATTGAATAGAATTGAATAGAATTGAATAGAATTGAATAGAATTGAATAGAATTGAATAGAATTGAATAGAATTGAATAGAATTGAATAGAATTGAATAGAATTGAATAGAATTGAATAGAATTGAATAGAATTGAATAGAATTGAATAGAATTGAATAGAATTGAATAGAATTGAATAGAATTGAATAGAATTGAATAGAATTGAATAGAATTGAATAGAATTGAATAGAATTGAATAGAATTGAATAGAATTGAATAGAATTGAATAGAATTGAATAGAATTGAATAGAATTGAATAGAATTGAATAGAATTGAATAGAATTGAATAGAATTGAATAGAATTGAATAGAATTGAATAGAATTGAATAGAATTGAATAGAATTGAATAGAATTGAATAGAATTGAATAGAATTGAATAGAATTGAATAGAATTGAATAGAATTGAATAGAATTGAATAGAATTGAATAGAATTGAATAGAATTGAATAGAATTGAATAGAATTGAATAGAATTGAATAGAATTGAATAGAATTGAATAGAATTGAATAGAATTGAATAGAATTGAATAGAATTGAATAGAATTGAATAGAATTGAATAGAATTGAATAGAATTGAATAGAATTGAATAGAATTGAATAGAATTGAATAGAATTGAATAGAATTGAATAGAATTGAATAGAATTGAATAGAATTGAATAGAATTGAATAGAATTGAATAGAATTGAATAGAATTGAATAGAATTGAATAGAATTGAATAGAATTGAATAGAATTGAATAGAATTGAATAGAATTGAATAGAATTGAATAGAATTGAATAGAATTGAATAGAATTGAATAGAATTGAATAGAATTGAATAGAATTGAATAGAATTGAATAGAATTGAATAGAATTGAATAGAATTGAATAGAATTGAATAGAATTGAATAGAATTGAATAGAATTGAATAGAATTGAATAGAATTGAATAGAATTGAATAGAATTGAATAGAATTGAATAGAATTGAATAGAATTGAATAGAATTGAATAGAATTGAATAGAATTGAATAGAATTGAATAGAATTGAATAGAATTGAATAGAATTGAATAGAATTGAATAGAATTGAATAGAATTGAATAGAATTGAATAGAATTGAATAGAATTGAATAGAATTGAATAGAATTGAATAGAATTGAATAGAATTGAATAGAATTGAATAGAATTGAATAGAATTGAATAGAATTGAATAGAATTGAATAGAATTGAATAGAATTGAATAGAATTGAATAGAATTGAATAGAATTGAATAGAATTGAATAGAATTGAATAGAATTGAATAGAATTGAATAGAATTGAATAGAATTGAATAGAATTGAATAGAATTGAATAGAATTGAATAGAATTGAATAGAATTGAATAGAATTGAATAGAATTGAATAGAATTGAATAGAATTGAATAGAATTGAATAGAATTGAATAGAATTGAATAGAATTGAATAGAATTGAATAGAATTGAATAGATTGAATAGAATTGAATAGAATTGAATAGAATTGAATAGAATTGAATAGAATTGAATAGAATTGAATAGAATTGAATAGAATTGTATAGAATTGAATAGAATTGAATAGAATTGAATAGAATTGAATAGAATTGAATAGAATTGAATAGAATTGAATAGAATTGAATAGAATTGAATAGAATTGAATAGAATTGAATAGAATTGAATAGAATTGAATAGAATTGAATAGAATTGAATAGAATTGAATAGAATTGAATAGAATTGAATAGAATTGAATAGAATTGAATAGAATTGAATAGAATTGAATAGAATTGAATAGAATTGAACAGAATTGAATAGAATTGAATAGAATTGAATAGAATTAAATAGAATTAAATAGAATTAAATAGAATTGAATAGAATTGAATAGAATTGAATAGAATTGAATAGAATTGAATAGAATTGAATAGAATTGAATAGAATTGAATAGAATTGAATACAATTGAATACAATTGAATAGAATTGAATACAATTGAATAGAATTGAATAGAATTGAATAGGATTGAATAGAATTCAATAGAATTCAATAGAATTCAATAGAATTCAATAGAATTCAATAGAATTCAATAGAATTCAATAGAATTCAATAGAATTCAATAGAATTCAATAGAATTCAATAGAATTCAATAGAATTCAATAGAATTCAATAGAATTCAATAGAATTCAATAGAATTCAATAGAATTCAAAAGAATTCAATAGAATTCAATAGAATTCAATAGAATTCAATAGAATTCAATAGAATTCAATAGAATTCAATAGAATTCAATAGAATTCAATAGAATTCAATAGAATTCAATAGAATTCAATAGAATTCAATAGAATTCAATAGAATTCAATAGAATTCAATGGAATTCAATAGAATTCAATAGAATTCAATGGAATTCAATAGAATTCAATAGAATTCAATAGAATTCAATAGAATTCAATAGAATTCAATAGAATTCAATAGAATTCAATAGAATTCAATAGAATTCAATAGAATTCAATAGAATTCAATAGAATTCAATAGAATTCAATAGAATTCAATAGAATTCAATAGAATTCAATAGAATTCAATAGAATTCAATAGAATTCAATAGGAATTCAATAGGAATTCAATAGGAATTCAATAGGAATTCAATAGAATTCAATAGGAATTCAATAGGAATTCAATAGAATTCAATAGGAATTCAATAGAATTCAATAGAATTCAATAGAATTCAATAGAATTCAATAGAATTCAATAGAATTCAATAGAATTCAATAGAATTCAATAGAATTCAATAGAATTCAATAGAATTCAATAGAATTCAATAGAATTCAATAGAATTCAATAGAATTCAATAGAATTCAATAGAATTCAATAGAATTCAATAGAATTCAATAGAATTCAATAGAATTCAATAGAATTCAATAGAATTCAATGGAATTCAATGGAATTCAATGGAATTCAATGGAATTCAATAGAATTCAATAGAATTCAATAGAATTCAATAGAATTCAATAGAATTCAATAGAATTCAATAGAATTCAATAGAATTCAATAGAATTCAATAGAATTCAATAGAATTCAATAGAATTCAATAGAATTCAATAGAATTCAATAGAATTCAATAGAATTCAATAGAATTCAATAGAATTCAATAGAATTCAATAGAATTCAATAGAATTCAATAGAATTCAATAGAATTCAATAGAATTCAATAGAATTCAATAGAATTCAATAGAATTCAATAGAATTCAATAGAATTCAATAGAATTCAATAGAATTCAATAGAATTCAATAGAATTCAATAGAATTCAATAGAATTCAATAGAATTCAATAGAATTCAATAGAATTCAATAGAATTCAATAGAATTCAATAGAATTCAATAGAATTCAATAGAATTCAATAGAATTCAATAGAATTCAATAGAATTCAATAGAATTCAATAGAATTCAATAGAATTCAATAGAATTCAATAGAATTCAATAGAATTCAATAGAATTCAATAGAATTCAATAGAATTCAATAGAATTCAATAGAATTCAATAGAATTCAATAGAATTCAATAGAATTCAATAGAATTCAATAGAATTCAATAGAATTCAATAGAATTCAATAGAATTCAATAGAATTCAATAGAATTCAATAGAATTCAATAGAATTCAATAGAATTCAATAGAATTCAATAGAATTCAATAGAATTCAATAGAATTCAATAGAATTCAATAGAATTCAATAGAATTCAATAGAATTCAATAGAATTCAATAGAATTCAATAGAATTCAATAGAATTCAATAGAATTCAATAGAATTCAATAGAATTCAATAGAATTCAATAGAATTCAATAGAATTCAATAGAATTCAATAGAATTCAATAGAATTCAATAGAATTCAATAGAATTCAATAGAATTCAATAGAATTCAATAGAATTCAATAGAATTCAATAGAATTCAATAGAATTCAATAGAATTCAATAGAATTCAATAGAATTCAATAGAATTCAATAGAATTCAATAGAATTCAATAGAATTCAATAGAATTCAATAGAATTCAATAGAATTCAATAGAATTCAATAGAATTCAATAGAATTCAATAGAATTCAATAGAATTCAATAGAATTCAATAGAATTCAATAGAATTCAATAGAATTCAATAGAATTCAATAGAATTCAATAGAATTCAGTAGAATTCAATAGAATTCAATAGAATTCAATAGAATTCAATAGAATTCAATAGAATTCAATAGAATTCAATAGAATTCAATAGAATTCAATAGAATTCAATAGAATTCAATAGAATTCAATAGAATTCAATAGAATTCAATAGAATTCAATAGAATTCAATAGAATTCAATAGAATTCAATAGAATTCAATAGAATTCAATAGAATTCAATAGAATTCAATAGAATTCAAAAGAATTCAATAGAATTCAATAGAATTCAATAGAATTCAATAGAATTCAATAGAATTCAATAGAATTCAATAGAATTCAATAGAATTCAATAGAATTCAATAGAATTCAATAGAATTCAATAGAATTCAATAGAATTCAATAGAATTCAATAGAATTCAATAGAATTCAATAGAATTCAATAGAATTCAATAGAATTCAATAGAATTCAATAGAATTCAATAGAATTCAATAGAATTCAATAGAATTCAATAGAATTCAATAGAATTCAATAGAATTCAATAGAATTCAATAGAATTCAATAGAATTCAATAGAATTCAATAGAATTCAATAGAATTCAATAGAATTCAATAGAATTCAATAGAATTCAATAGAATTCAATAGAATTCAATAGAATTCAATAGAATTCAATAGAATTCAATAGAATTCAATAGAATTCAATAGAATTCAATAGAATTCAATAGAATTCAATAGAATTCAATAGAATTCAATAGAATTCAATAGAATTCAATAGAATTCAATAGAATTCAATAGAATTCAATAGAATTCAATAGAATTCAATAGAATTCAATAGAATTCAATAGAATTCAATAGAATTCAATAGAATTCAATAGAATTCAATAGAATTCAATAGAATTCAATAGAATTCAATAGAATTCAATAGAATTCAATAGAATTCAATAGAATTCAATAGAATTCAATAGAATTCAATAGAATTCAATAGAATTCAATAGAATTCAATAGAATTCAATAGAATTCAATAGAATTCAATAGAATTCAATAGAATTCAATAGAATTCAATAGAATTCAATAGAATTCAATAGAATTCAATAGAATTCAATAGAATTCAATAGAATTCAATAGAATTCAATAGAATTCAATAGAATTCAATAGAATTCAATAGAATTCAATAGAATTCAATAGAATTCAATAGAATTCAATAGAATTCAATAGAATTCAATAGAATTCAATAGAATTCAATAGAATTCAATAGAATTCAATAGAATTCAATAGAATTCAATAGAATTCAATAGAATTCAATAGAATTCAATAGAATTCAATAGAATTCAATAGAATTCAATAGAATTCAATAGAATTCAATAGAATTCAATAGAATTCAATAGAATTCAATAGAATTCAATAGAATTCAATAGAATTCAATAGAATTCAATAGAATTCAATAGAATTCAATAGAATTCAATAGAATTCAATAGAATTCAATAGAATTCAATAGAATTCAATAGAATTCAATAGAATTCAATAGAATTCAATAGAATTCAATAGAATTCAATAGAATTCAATAGAATTCAATAGAATTCAATAGAATTCAATAGAATTCAATAGAATTCAATAGAATTCAATAGAATTCAATAGAATTCAATAGAATTCAATAGAATTCAATAGAATTCAATAGAATTCAATAGAATTCAATAGAATTCAATAGAATTCAATAGAATTCAATAGAATTCAATAGAATTCAATAGAATTCAATAGAATTCAATAGAATTCAATAGAATTCAATAGAATTCAATAGAATTCAATAGAATTCAATAGAATTCAATAGAATTCAATAGAATTCAATAGAATTCAATAGAATTCAATAGAATTCAATAGAATTCAATAGAATTCAATAGAATTCAATAGAATTCAATAGAATTCAATAGAATTCAATAGAATTCAATAGAATTCAATAGAATTCAATAGAATTCAATAGAATTCAATAGAATTCAATAGAATTCAATAGAATTCAATAGAATTCAATAGAATTCAATAGAATTCAATAGAATTCAATAGAATTCAATAGAATTCAATAGAATTCAATAGAATTCAATAGAATTCAATAGAATTCAATAGAATTCAATAGAATTCAATAGAATTCAATAGAATTCAATAGAATTCAATAGAATTCAATAGAATTCAATAGAATTCAATAGAATTCAATAGAATTCAATAGAATTCAATAGAATTCAATAGAATTCAATAGAATTCAATAGAATTCAATAGAATTCAATAGAATTCAATAGAATTCAATAGAATTCAATAGAATTCAATAGAATTCAATAGAATTCAATAGAATTCAATAGAATTCAATAGAATTCAATAGAATTCAATAGAATTCAATAGAATTCAATAGAATTCAATAGAATTCAATAGAATTCAATAGAATTCAATAGAATTCAATAGAATTCAATAGAATTCAATAGAATTCAATAGAATTCAATAGAATTCAATAGAATTCAATAGAATTCAATAGAATTCAATAGAATTCAATAGAATTCAATAGAATTCAATAGAATTCAATAGAATTCAATAGAATTCAATAGAATTCAATAGAATTCAATAGAATTCAATAGAATTCAATAGAATTCAATAGAATTCAATAGAATTCAATAGAATTCAATAGAATTCAATAGAATTCAATAGAATTCAATAGAATTCAATAGAATTCAATAGAATTCAATAGAATTCAATAGAATTCAATAGAATTCAATAGAATTCAATAGAATTCAATAGAATTCAATAGAATTCAATAGAATTCAATAGAATTCAATAGAATTCAATAGAATTCAATAGAATTCAATAGAATTCAATAGAATTCAATAGAATTCAATAGAATTCAATAGAATTCAATAGAATTCAATAGAATTCAATAGAATTCAATAGAATTCAATAGAATTCAATAGAATTCAATAGAATTCAATAGAATTCAATAGAATTCAATAGAATTCAATAGAATTCAATAGAATTCAATAGAATTCAATAGAATTCAATAGAATTCAATAGAATTCAATAGAATTCAATAGAATTCAATAGAATTCAATAGAATTCAATAGAATTCAATAGAATTCAATAGAATTCAATAGAATTCAATAGAATTCAATAGAATTCAATAGAATTCAATAGAATTCAATAGAATTCAATAGAATTCAATAGAATTCAATAGAATTCAATAGAATTCAATAGAATTCAATAGAATTCAATAGAATTCAATAGAATTCAATAGAATTCAATAGAATTCAATAGAATTCAATAGAATTCAATAGAATTCAATAGAATTCAATAGAATTCAATAGAATTCAATAGAATTCAATAGAATTCAATAGAATTCAATAGAATTCAATAGAATTCAATAGAATTCAATAGAATTCAATAGAATTCAATAGAATTCAATAGAATTCAATAGAATTCAATAGAATTCAATAGAATTCAATAGAATTCAATAGAATTCAATAGAATTCAATAGAATTCAATAGAATTCAATAGAATTCAATAGAATTCAATAGAATTCAATAGAATTCAATAGAATTCAATAGAATTCAATAGAATTCAATAGAATTCAATAGAATTCAATAGAATTCAATAGAATTCAATAGAATTCAATAGAATTCAATAGAATTCAATAGAATTCAATAGAATTCAATAGAATTCAATAGAATTCAATAGAATTCAATAGAATTCAATAGAATTCAATAGAATTCAATAGAATTCAATAGAATTCAATAGAATTCAATAGAATTCAATAGAATTCAATAGAATTCAATAGAATTCAATAGAATTCAATAGAATTCAATAGAATTCAATAGAATTCAATAGAATTCAATAGAATTCAATAGAATTCAATAGAATTCAATAGAATTCAATAGAATTCAATAGAATTCAATAGAATTCAATAGAATTCAATAGAATTCAATAGAATTCAATAGAATTCAATAGAATTCAATAGAATTCAATAGAATTCAATAGAATTCAATAGAATTCAATAGAATTCAATAGAATTCAATAGAATTCAATAGAATTCAATAGAATTCAATAGAATTCAATAGAATTCAATAGAATTCAATAGAATTCAATAGAATTCAATAGAATTCAATAGAATTCAATAGAATTCAATAGAATTCAATAGAATTCAATAGAATTCAATAGAATTCAATAGAATTCAATAGAATTCAATAGAATTCAATAGAATTCAATAGAATTCAATAGAATTCAATAGAATTCAATAGAATTCAATAGAATTCAATAGAATTCAATAGAATTCAATAGAATTCAATAGAATTCAATAGAATTCAATAGAATTCAATAGAATTCAATAGAATTCAATAGAATTCAATAGAATTCAATAGAATTCAATAGAATTCAATAGAATTCAATAGAATTCAATAGAATTCAATAGAATTCAATAGAATTCAATAGAATTCAATAGAATTCAATAGAATTCAATAGAATTCAATAGAATAGAGTAGAATAGAGTAGAATAGAGTAGAATAGAGTAGAATAGAGTAGAAGAGAGTAGAAGAGAGTAGAAGAGAGTAGAATAGAGTAGAATAGAATAGAATAGAGTAGAATAGAATAGAGTAGAATAGAATAGAGTAGAATAGAGTAGAATAGAATAGAATAGAATAGAAAGAATAGAAAGAATAGAAAGAATAGAATAGAATAGAAAGAATAGAAAGAATAGAATAGAATAGAATAGAATAGAATAGAATAGAATAGAATAGAGTAGAATAGAGTAGAATAGAGTAGAATAGAGTAGAATAGAGTAGAATAGAGTAGAATAGAGTAGAATAGAGTAGAATAGAGTAGAATAGAGTAGAATAGAGTAGAATAGAGTAGAATAGAGTAGAATAGAGTAGAATAGAGTAGAATAGAGTAGAATAGAGTAGAATAGAGTAGAATAGAGTAGAATAGAGTAGAATAGAGTAGAATAGAGTAGAATAGAGTAGAATAGAGTAGAATAGAGTAGAATAGAGTAGAATAGAGTAGAATAGAGTAGAATAGAGTAGAATAGAGTAGAATAGAGTAGAATAGAGTAGAATAGAGTAGAATAGAGTAGAATAGAGTAGAATAGAGTAGAATAGAGTAGAATAGAGTAGAATAGAGTAGAATAGAA
>NW_026684061.1:0-10480 GCF_030247195.1 Topomyia yanbarensis | reverse complement strand
AAATACAAATACAAATACAAATACAAATACAAATCCAAATCCAAATATAAATACAAATACAAATACAAATACAAATACAAATACAAATACAAATACAAATACAAATACAAATACAAACACAAATACAAATACAAATACAAATACAAATACATATACAAATACAAATACAAATACAAATACAAATACAAATACAAATACAAATACAAATACAAATACAAATACAAATACAAATACAAATACAAATACAAATAAAAATAAAAATAAAAATACAATACAAATACAAATACAAATACAAATACAAATACAAATACAAATACAAATACAAATACAAATACAAATACAAATACAAATACAAATACAAATACAAATACAAATACAAATACAAATACAAATACAAATACAAATACAAATACAAATACAAATACAAATACAAATACAAATACAAATACAAATACAAATACAAATACAAATACAAATACAAATACAAATACAAATACAAATACAAATACAAATACAAATACAAATACAAATACAAATACAAATACAAATACAAATACAAATACAAATACAAATACAAATACAAATACAAATACAAATACAAATACAAATACAAAACAAATACAAATACAAATACAAATACAAATACAAATACAAATACAAATACAAATACAAATACAAATACAAATACAAATACAAATACAAATACAAATACAAATACAAATACAAATACAAATACAAATACAAATACAAATACAAATACAAATACAAATACAAATACAAATACAAATACAAATACAAATACAAATACAAATACAAATACAAATACAAATACAAATACAAATACAAATACAAATACAAATACAAATACAAATACAAATACAAATACAAATACAAATACAAATACAAATACAAATACAAATACAAATACAAATACAAATACAAATACAAATACAAATACAAATACAAATACAAATACAAATACAAATACAAATACAAATACAAATACAAATACAAATACAAATACAAATACAAATACAAATACAAATACAAATACAAATACAAATACAAATACAAATACAAATACAAATACAAATACAAATACAAATACAAATACAAATACAAATACAAATACAAATACAAATACAAATACAAATACAAATACAAATACAAATACAAATACAAATACAAATACAAATACAAATACAAATACAAATACAAATACAAATACAAATACAAATACAAATACAAATACAAATACAAATACAAATACAAATACAAATACAAATACAAATACAAATACAAATACAAATACAAATACAAATACAAATACAAATACAAATACAAATACAAATACAAATACAAATACAAATACAAATACAAATACAAATACAAATACAAATACAAATACAAATACAAATACAAATACAAATACAAATACAAATACAAATACAAATACAAATACAAATACAAATACAAACAAATACAAATACAAATACAAATACAAATACAAATACAAATACAAATACAAATACAAATACAAATACAAATACAAATACAAATACAAATACAAATACAAATACAAATACAAATACAAATACAAATACAAATACAAATACAAATACAAATACAAATACAAATACAAATACAAATACAAATACAAATACAAATACAAATACAAATACAAATACAAATACAAATACAAATACAAATACAAATACAATACAAATACAAATACAAATACAAATACAAATACAAATACAAATACAAATACAAATACAAATACAAATACAAATACAAATACAAATACAAATACAAATACAAATACAAATACAAATACAAATACAAATACAAATACAAATACAAATACAAATACAAATACAAATACAAATACAAATACAAATACAAATACAAATACAAATACAAATACAAATACAAATACAAATACAAATACAAATACAAATACAAATACAAATACAAATACAAATACAAATACAAATACAAATACAAATACAAATACAAATACAAATACAAATACAAATACAAATACAAATACAAATACAAATACAAATACAAATACAAATACAAATACAAATACAAATACAAATACAAATACAAATACAAATACAAATACAAATACAAATACAAATACAAATACAAATACAAATACAAATACAAATACAAATACAAATACAAATACAAATACAAATACAAATACAAATACAAATACAAATACAAATACAAATACAAATACAAATACAAATACAAATACAAATACAAATACAAATACAAATACAAATACAAATACAAATACAAATACAAATACAAATACAAATACAAATACAAATACAAATACAAATACAAATACAAATACAAATACAAATACAAATACAAATACAAATACAAATACAAATACAAATACAAATACAAATACAAATACAAATACAAATACAAATACAAATACAAATACAAATACAAATACAAATACAAATACAAATACAAATACAAATACAAATACAAATACAAATACAAATACAAATACAAATACAAATACAAATACAAATACAAATACAAATACAAATACAAATACAAATACAAATACAAATACAAATACAAATACAAATACAAATACAAATACAAATACAAATACAAATACAAATACAAATACAAATACAAATACAAATACAAATACAAATACAAATACAAATACAAATACAAATACAAATACAAATACAAATACAAATACAAATACAAATACAAATACAAATACAAATACAAATACAAATACAAATACAAATACAAATACAAATACAAATACAAATACAAATACAAATACAAATACAAATACAAATACAAATACAAATACAAATACAAATACAAATACAAATACAAATACAAATACAAATACAAATACAAATACAAATACAAATACAAATACAAATACAAATACAAATACAAATACAAATACAAATACAAATACAAATACAAATACAAATACAAATACAAATACAAATACAAATACAAATACAAATACAAATACAAATACAAATACAAATACAAATACAAATACAAATACAAATACAAATACAAATACAACAAATACAAATACAAATACAAATACAAATACAAATACAAATACAAATACAAATACAAATACAAATACAAATACAAATACAAATACAAATACAAATACAAATACAAATACAAATACAAATACAAATACAAATACAAATACAAATACAAATACAAATACAAATACAAATACAAATACAAATACAAATACAAATACAAATACAAATACAAATACAAATACAAATACAAATACAAATACAAATACAAATACAAATACAAATACAAATACAAATACAAATACAAATACAAATACAAATACAAATACAAATACAAATACAAATACAAATACAAATACAAATACAAATACAAATACAAATACAAATACAAATACAAATACAAATACAAATACAAATACAAATACAAATACAAATACAAATACAAATACAAATACAAATACAAATACAAATACAAATACAAATACAAATACAAATACAAATACAAATACAAATACAAATACAAATACAAATACAAATACAAATACAAATACAAATACAAATACAAATACAAATACAAATACAAATACAAATACAAATACAAATACAAATACAAATACAAATACAAATACAAATACAAATACAAATACAAATACAAATACAAATACAAATACAAATACAAATACAAATACAAATACAAATACAAATACAAATACAAATACAAATACAAATACAAATACAAATACAAATACAAATACAAATACAAATACAAATACAAATACAAATACAAATACAAATACAAATACAAATACAAATACAAATACAAATACAAATACAAATACAAATACAAATACAAATACAAATACAAATACAAATACAAATACAAATACAAATACAAATACAAATACAAATACAAATACAAATACAAATACAAATACAAATACAAATACAAATACAAATACAAATACAAATACAAATACAAATACAAATACAAATACAAATACAAATACAAATACAAATACAAATACAAATACAAATACAAATACAAATACAAATACAAATACAAATACAAATACAAATACAAATACAAATACAAATACAAATACAAATACAAATACAAATACAAATACAAATACAAATACAAATACAAATACAAATACAAATACAAATACAAATACAAATACAAATACAAATACAAATACAAATACAAATACAAATACAAATACAAATACAAATACAAATACAAATACAAATACAAATACAAATACAAATACAAATACAAATACAAATACAAATACAAATACAAATACAAATACAAATACAAATACAAATACAAATACAAATACAAATACAAATACAAATACAAATACAAATACAAATACAAATACAAATACAAATACAAATACAAATACAAATACAAATACAAATACAAATACAAATACAAATACAAATACAAATACAAATACAAATACAAATACAAATACAAATACAAATACAAATACAAATACAAATACAAATACAAATACAAATACAAATACAAATACAAATACAAATACAAATACAAATACAAATACAAATACAAATACAAATACAAATACAAATACAAATACAAATACAAATACAAATACAAATACAAATACAAATACAAATACAAATACAAATACAAATACAAATACAAATACAAATACAAATACAAATACAAATACAAATACAAATACAAATACAAATACAAATACAAATACAAATACAAATACAAATACAAATACAAATACAAATACAAATACAAATACAAATACAAATACAAATACAAATACAAATACAAATACAAATACAAATACAAATACAAATACAAATACAAATACAAATACAAATACAAATACAAATACAAATACAAATACAAATACAAATACAAATACAAATACAAATACAAATACAAATACAAATACAAATACAAATACAAATACAAATACAAATACAAATACAAATACAAATACAAATACAAATACAAATACAAATACAAATACAAATACAAATACAAATACAAATACAAATACAAATACAAATACAAATACAAATACAAATACAAATACAAATACAAATACAAATACAAATACAAATACAAATACAAATACAAATACAAATACAAATACAAATACAAATACAAATACAAATACAAATACAAATACAAATACAAATACAAATACAAATACAAATACAAATACAAATACAAATACAAATACAAATACAAATACAAATACAAATACAAATACAAATACAAATACAAATACAAATACAAATACAAATACAAATACAAATACAAATACAAATACAAATACAAATACAAATACAAATACAAATACAAATACAAATACAAATACAAATACAAATACAAATACAAATACAAATACAAATACAAATACAAATACAAATACAAATACAAATACAAATACAAATACAAATACAAATACAAATACAAATACAAATACAAATACAAATACAAATACAAATACAAATACAAATACAAATACAAATACAAATACAAATACAAATACAAATACAAATACAAATACAAATACAAATACAAATACAAATACAAATACAAATACAAATACAAATACAAATACAAATACAAATACAAATACAAATACAAATACAAAACAAATACAAATACAAATACAAATACAAATACAAATACAAATACAAATACAAATACAAATACAAATACAAATACAAATACAAATACAAATACAAATACAAATACAAATACAAATACAAATACAAATACAAATACAAATACAAATACAAATACAAATACAAATACAAATACAAATACAAATACAAATACAAATACAAATACAAATACAAATACAAATACAAATACAAATACAAATACAAATACAAATACAAATACAAATACAAATACAAATACAAATACAAATACAAATACAAATACAAATACAAATACAAATACAAATACAAATACAAATACAAATACAAATACAAATACAAATACAAATACAAATACAAATACAAATACAAATACAAATACAAATACAAATACAAATACAAATACAAATACAAATACAAATACAAATACAAATACAAATACAAATACAAATACAAATACAAATACAAATACAAATACAAATACAAATACAAATACAAATACAAATACAAATACAAATACAAATACAAATACAAATACAAATACAAATACAAATACAAATACAAATACAAATACAAATACAAATACAAATACAAATACAAATACAAATACAAATACAAATACAAATACAAATACAAATACAAATACAAATACAAATACAAATACAAATACAAATACAAATACAAATACAAATACAAATACAAATACAAATACAAATACAAATACAAATACAAATACAAATACAAATACAAATACAAATACAAATACAAATACAAATACAAATACAAATACAAATACAAATACAAATACAAATACAAATACAAATACAAATACAAATACAAATACAAATACAAATACAAATACAAATACAAATACAAATACAAATACAAATACAAATACAAATACAAATACAAATACAAATACAAATACAAATACAAATACAAATACAAATACAAATACAAATACAAATACAAATACAAATACAAATACAAATACAAATACAAATACAAATACAAATACAAATACAAATACAAATACAAATACAAATACAAATACAAATACAAATACAAATACAAATACAAATACAAATACAAATACAAATACAAATACAAATACAAATACAAATACAAATACAAATACAAATACAAATACAAATACAAATACAAATACAAATACAAATACAAATACAAATACAAATACAAATACAAATACAAATACAAATACAAATACAAATACAAATACAAATACAAATACAAATACAAATACAAATACAAATACAAATACAAATACAAATACAAATACAAATACAAATACAAATACAAATACAAATACAAATACAAATACAAATACAAATACAAATACAAATACAAATACAAATACAAATACAAATACAAATACAAAATACAAATACAAATACAAATACAAATACAAATACAAATACAAATACAAATACAAATACAAATACAAATACAAATACAAATACAAATACAAATACAAATACAAATACAAATACAAATACAAATACAAATACAAATACAAATACAAATACAAATACAAATACAAATACAAATACAAATACAAATACAAATACAAATACAAATACAAATACAAATACAAATACAAATACAAATACAAATACAAATACAAATACAAATACAAATACAAATACAAATACAAATACAAATACAAATACAAATACAAATACAAATACAAATACAAATACAAATACAAATACAAATACAAATACAAATACAAATACAAATACAAATACAAATACAAATACAAATACAAATACAAATACAAATACAAATACAAATACAAATACAAATACAAATACAAAAATACAAATACAAATACAAATACAAATACAAATACAAATACAAATACAAATACAAATACAAATACAAATACAAATACAAATACAAATACAAATACAAATACAAATACAAATACAAATACAAATACAAATACAAATACAAATACAAATACAAATACAAATACAAATACAAATACAAATACAAATACAAATACAAATACAAATACAAATACAAATACAAATACAAATACAAATACAAATACAAATACAAATACAAATACAAATACAAATACAAATACAAATACAAATACAAATACAAATACAAATACAAATACAAATACAAATACAAATACAAATACAAATACAAATACAAATACAAATACAAATACAAATACAAATACAAATACAAATACAAATACAAATACAAATACAAATACAAATACAAATACAAATACAAATACAAATACAAATACAAATACAAATACAAATACAAATACAAATACAAATACAAATACAAATACAAATACAAATACAAATACAAATACAAATACAAATACAAATACAAATACAAATACAAATACAAATACAAATACAAATACAAATACAAATACAAATACAAATACAAATACAAATACAAATACAAATACAAATACAAATACAAATACAAATACAAATACAAATACAAATACAAATACAAATACAAATACAAATACAAATACAAATACAAATACAAATACAAATACAAATACAAATACAAATACAAATACAAATACAAATACAAATACAAATACAAATACAAATACAAATACAAATACAAATACAAATACAAATACAAATACAAATACAAATACAAATACAAATACAAATACAAATACAAATACAAATACAAATACAAATACAAATACAAATACAAATACAAATACAAATACAAATACAAATACAAATACAAATACAAATACAAATACAAATACAAATACAAATACAAATACAAATACAAATACAAATACAAATACAAATACAAATACAAATACAAATACAAATACAAATACAAATACAAATACAAATACAAATACAAATACAAATACAAATACAAATACAAATACAAATACAAATACAAATACAAATACAAATACAAATACAAATACAAATACAAATACAAATACAAATACAAATACAAATACAAATACAAATACAAATACAAATACAAATACAAATACAAATACAAATACAAATACAAATACAAATACAAATACAAATACAAATACAAATACAAATACAAATACAAATACAAATACAAATACAAATACAAATACAAATACAAATACAAATACAAATACAAATACAAATACAAATACAAATACAAATACAAATACAAATACAAATACAAATACAAATACAAATACAAATACAAATACAAATACAAATACAAATACAAATACAAATACAAATACAAATACAAATACAAATACAAATACAAATACAAATACAAATACAAATACAAATACAAATACAAATACAAATACAAATACAAATACAAATACAAATACAAATACAAATACAAATACAAATACAAATACAAATACAAATACAAATACAAATACAAATACAAATACAAATACAAATACAAATACAAATACAAATACAAATACAAATACAAATACAAATACAAATACAAATACAAATACAAATACAAATACAAATACAAATACAAATACAAATACAAATACAAATACAAATACAAATACAAATACAAATACAAATACAAATACAAATACAAATACAAATACAAATACAAATACAAATACAAATACAAATACAAATACAAATACAAATACAAATACAAATACAAATACAAATACAAATACAAATACAAATACAAATACAAATACAAATACAAATACAAATACAAATACAAATACAAATACAAATACAAATACAAATACAAATACAAATACAAATACAAATACAAATACAAATACAAATACAAATACAAATACAAATACAAATACAAATACAAATACAAATACAAATACAAATACAAATACAAATACAAATACAAATACAAATACAAATACAAATACAAATACAAATACAAATACAAATACAAATACAAATACAAATACAAATACAAATACAAATACAAATACAAATACAAATACAAATACAAATACAAATACAAATACAAATACAAATACAAATACAAATACAAATACAAATACAAATACAAATACAAATACAAATACAAATACAAATACAAATACAAATACAAATACAAATACAAATACAAATACAAATACAAATACAAATACAAATACAAATACAAATACAAATACAAATACAAATACAAATACAAATACAAATACAAATACAAATACAAATACAAATACAAATACAAATACAAATACAAATACAAATACAAATACAAATACAAATACAAATACAAATACAAATACAAATACAAATACAAATACAAATACAAATACAAATACAAATACAAATACAAATACAAATACAAATACAAATACAAATACAAATACAAATACAAATACAAATACAAATACAAATACAAATACAAATACAAATACAAATACAAATACAAATACAAATACAAATACAAATACAAATACAAATACAAATACAAATACAAATACAAATACAAATACAAATACAAATACAAATACAAATACAAATACAAATACAAATACAAATACAAATACAAATACAAATACAAATACAAATACAAATACAAATACAAATACAAATACAAATACAAATACAAATACAAATACAAATACAAATACAAATACAAATACAAATACAAATACAAATACAAATACAAATACAAATACAAATACAAATACAAATACAAATACAAATACAAATACAAATACAAATACAAATACAAATACAAATACAAATACAAATACAAATACAAAA
>NW_026684060.1:0-10835 GCF_030247195.1 Topomyia yanbarensis | reverse complement strand
ATTCTAAAATTCTAAAATTCTAAAATTCTAAAATTCTAAAATTCTAAAATTCTAAAATTCTAAAATTCTAAAATTCTAAAATTCTAAAATTCTAAAATTCTAAAATTCTAAAATTCTAAAATTCTAAAATTCTAAAATTCTAAAATTCTAAAATTCTAAAATTCTAAAATTCTAAAATTCTAAAATTCTAAAATTCTAAAATTCTAAAATTCTAAAATTCTAAAATTCTAAAATTCTAAAATTCTAAAATTCTAAAATTCTAAAATTCTAAAATTCTAAAATTCTAAAATTCTAAAATTCTAAAATTCTAAAATTCTAAAATTCTAAAATTCTAAAATTCTAAAATTCTAAAATTCTAAAATTCTAAAATTCTAAAATTCTAAAATTCTAAAATTCTAAAATTCTAAAATTCTAAAATTCTAAAATTCTAAAATTCTAAAATTCTAAAATTCTAAAATTCTAAAATTCTAAAATTCTAAAATTCTAAAATTCTAAAATTCTAAAATTCTAAAATTCTAAAATTCTAAAATTCTAAAATTCTAAAATTCTAAAATTCTAAAATTCTAAAATTCTAAAATTCTAAAATTCTAAAATTCTAAAATTCTAAAATTCTAAAATTCTAAAATTCTAAAATTCTAAAATTCTAAAATTCTAAAATTCTAAAATTCTAAAATTCTAAAATTCTAAAATTCTAAAATTCTAAAATTCTAAAATTCTAAAATTCTAAAATTCTAAAATTCTAAAATTCTAAAATTCTAAAATTCTAAAATTCTAAAATTCTAAAATTCTAAAATTCTAAAATTCTAAAATTCTAAAATTCTAAAATTCTAAAATTCTAAAATTCTAAAATTCTAAAATTCTAAAATTCTAAAATTCTAAAATTCTAAAATTCTAAAATTCTAAAATTCTAAAATTCTAAAATTCTAAAATTCTAAAATTCTAAAATTCTAAAATTCTAAAATTCTAAAATTCTAAAATTCTAAAATTCTAAAATTCTAAAATTCTAAAATTCTAAAATTCTAAAATTCTAAAATTCTAAAATTCTAAAATTCTAAAATTCTAAAATTCTAAAATTCTAAAATTCTAAAATTCTAAAATTCTAAAATTCTAAAATTCTAAAATTCTAAAATTCTAAAATTCTAAAATTCTAAAATTCTAAAATTCTAAAATTCTAAAATTCTAAAATTCTAAAATTCTAAAATTCTAAAATTCTAAAATTCTAAAATTCTAAAATTCTAAAATTCTAAAATTCTAAAATTCTAAAATTCTAAAATTCTAAAATTCTAAAATTCTAAAATTCTAAAATTCTAAAATTCTAAAATTCTAAAATTCTAAAATTCTAAAATTCTAAAATTCTAAAATTCTAAAATTCTAAAATTCTAAAATTCTAAAATTCTAAAATTCTAAAATTCTAAAATTCTAAAATTCTAAAATTCTAAAATTCTAAAATTCTAAAATTCTAAAATTCTAAAATTCTAAAATTCTAAAATTCTAAAATTCTAAAATTCTAAAATTCTAAAATTCTAAAATTCTAAAATTCTAAAATTCTAAAATTCTAAAATTCTAAAATTCTAAAATTCTAAAATTCTAAAATTCTAAAATTCTAAAATTCTAAAATTCTAAAATTCTAAAATTCTAAAATTCTAAAATTCTAAAATTCTAAAATTCTAAAATTCTAAAATTCTAAAATTCTAAAATTCTAAAATTCTAAAATTCTAAAATTCTAAAATTCTAAAATTCTAAAATTCTAAAATTCTAAAATTCTAAAATTCTAAAATTCTAAAATTCTAAAATTCTAAAATTCTAAAATTCTAAAATTCTAAAATTCTAAAATTCTAAAATTCTAAAATTCTAAAATTCTAAAATTCTAAAATTCTAAAATTCTAAAATTCTAAAATTCTAAAATTCTAAAATTCTAAAATTCTAAAATTCTAAAATTCTAAAATTCTAAAATTCTAAAATTCTAAAATTCTAAAATTCTAAAATTCTAAAATTCTAAAATTCTAAAATTCTAAAATTCTAAAATTCTAAAATTCTAAAATTCTAAAATTCTAAAATTCTAAAATTCTAAAATTCTAAAATTCTAAAATTCTAAAATTCTAAAATTCTAAAATTCTAAAATTCTAAAATTCTAAAATTCTAAAATTCTAAAATTCTAAAATTCTAAAATTCTAAAATTCTAAAATTCTAAAATTCTAAAATTCTAAAATTCTAAAATTCTAAAATTCTAAAATTCTAAAATTCTAAAATTCTAAAATTCTAAAATTCTAAAATTCTAAAATTCTAAAATTCTAAAATTCTAAAATTCTAAAATTCTAAAATTCTAAAATTCTAAAATTCTAAAATTCTAAAATTCTAAAATTCTAAAATTCTAAAATTCTAAAATTCTAAAATTCTAAAATTCTAAAATTCTAAAATTCTAAAATTCTAAAATTCTAAAATTCTAAAATTCTAAAATTCTAAAATTCTAAAATTCTAAAATTCTAAAATTCTAAAATTCTAAAATTCTAAAATTCTAAAATTCTAAAATTCTAAAATTCTAAAATTCTAAAATTCTAAAATTCTAAAATTCTAAAATTCTAAAATTCTAAAATTCTAAAATTCTAAAATTCTAAAATTCTAAAATTCTAAAATTCTAAAATTCTAAAATTCTAAAATTCTAAAATTCTAAAATTCTAAAATTCTAAAATTCTAAAATTCTAAAATTCTAAAATTCTAAAATTCTAAAATTCTAAAATTCTAAAATTCTAAAATTCTAAAATTCTAAAATTCTAAAATTCTAAAATTCTAAAATTCTAAAATTCTAAAATTCTAAAATTCTAAAATTCTAAAATTCTAAAATTCTAAAATTCTAAAATTCTAAAATTCTAAAATTCTAAAATTCTAAAATTCTAAAATTCTAAAATTCTAAAATTCTAAAATTCTAAAATTCTAAAATTCTAAAATTCTAAAATTCTAAAATTCTAAAATTCTAAAATTCTAAAATTCTAAAATTCTAAAATTCTAAAATTCTAAAATTCTAAAATTCTAAAATTCTAAAATTCTAAAATTCTAAAATTCTAAAATTCTAAAATTCTAAAATTCTAAAATTCTAAAATTCTAAAATTCTAAAATTCTAAAATTCTAAAATTCTAAAATTCTAAAATTCTAAAATTCTAAAATTCTAAAATTCTAAAATTCTAAAATTCTAAAATTCTAAAATTCTAAAATTCTAAAATTCTAAAATTCTAAAATTCTAAAATTCTAAAATTCTAAAATTCTAAAATTCTAAAATTCTAAAATTCTAAAATTCTAAAATTCTAAAATTCTAAAATTCTAAAATTCTAAAATTCTAAAATTCTAAAATTCTAAAATTCTAAAATTCTAAAATTCTAAAATTCTAAAATTCTAAAATTCTAAAATTCTAAAATTCTAAAATTCTAAAATTCTAAAATTCTAAAATTCTAAAATTCTAAAATTCTAAAATTCTAAAATTCTAAAATTCTAAAATTCTAAAATTCTAAAATTCTAAAATTCTAAAATTCTAAAATTCTAAAATTCTAAAATTCTAAAATTCTAAAATTCTAAAATTCTAAAATTCTAAAATTCTAAAATTCTAAAATTCTAAAATTCTAAAATTCTAAAATTCTAAAATTCTAAAATTCTAAAATTCTAAAATTCTAAAATTCTAAAATTCTAAAATTCTAAAATTCTAAAATTCTAAAATTCTAAAATTCTAAAATTCTAAAATTCTAAAATTCTAAAATTCTAAAATTCTAAAATTCTAAAATTCTAAAATTCTAAAATTCTAAAATTCTAAAATTCTAAAATTCTAAAATTCTAAAATTCTAAAATTCTAAAATTCTAAAATTCTAAAATTCTAAAATTCTAAAATTCTAAAATTCTAAAATTCTAAAATTCTAAAATTCTAAAATTCTAAAATTCTAAAATTCTAAAATTCTAAAATTCTAAAATTCTAAAATTCTAAAATTCTAAAATTCTAAAATTCTAAAATTCTAAAATTCTAAAATTCTAAAATTCTAAAATTCTAAAATTCTAAAATTCTAAAATTCTAAAATTCTAAAATTCTAAAATTCTAAAATTCTAAAATTCTAAAATTCTAAAATTCTAAAATTCTAAAATTCTAAAATTCTAAAATTCTAAAATTCTAAAATTCTAAAATTCTAAAATTCTAAAATTCTAAAATTCTAAAATTCTAAAATTCTAAAATTCTAAAATTCTAAAATTCTAAAATTCTAAAATTCTAAAATTCTAAAATTCTAAAATTCTAAAATTCTAAAATTCTAAAATTCTAAAATTCTAAAATTCTAAAATTCTAAAATTCTAAAATTCTAAAATTCTAAAATTCTAAAATTCTAAAATTCTAAAATTCTAAAATTCTAAAATTCTAAAATTCTAAAATTCTAAAATTCTAAAATTCTAAAATTCTAAAATTCTAAAATTCTAAAATTCTAAAATTCTAAAATTCTAAAATTCTAAAATTCTAAAATTCTAAAATTCTAAAATTCTAAAATTCTAAAATTCTAAAATTCTAAAATTCTAAAATTCTAAAATTCTAAAATTCTAAAATTCTAAAATTCTAAAATTCTAAAATTCTAAAATTCTAAAATTCTAAAATTCTAAAATTCTAAAATTCTAAAATTCTAAAATTCTAAAATTCTAAAATTCTAAAATTCTAAAATTCTAAAATTCTAAAATTCTAAAATTCTAAAATTCTAAAATTCTAAAATTCTAAAATTCTAAAATTCTAAAATTCTAAAATTCTAAAATTCTAAAATTCTAAAATTCTAAAATTCTAAAATTCTAAAATTCTAAAATTCTAAAATTCTAAAATTCTAAAATTCTAAAATTCTAAAATTCTAAAATTCTAAAATTCTAAAATTCTAAAATTCTAAAATTCTAAAATTCTAAAATTCTAAAATTCTAAAATTCTAAAATTCTAAAATTCTAAAATTCTAAAATTCTAAAATTCTAAAATTCTAAAATTCTAAAATTCTAAAATTCTAAAATTCTAAAATTCTAAAATTCTAAAATTCTAAAATTCTAAAATTCTAAAATTCTAAAATTCTAAAATTCTAAAATTCTAAAATTCTAAAATTCTAAAATTCTAAAATTCTAAAATTCTAAAATTCTAAAATTCTAAAATTCTAAAATTCTAAAATTCTAAAATTCTAAAATTCTAAAATTCTAAAATTCTAAAATTCTAAAATTCTAAAATTCTAAAATTCTAAAATTCTAAAATTCTAAAATTCTAAAATTCTAAAATTCTAAAATTCTAAAATTCTAAAATTCTAAAATTCTAAAATTCTAAAATTCTAAAATTCTAAAATTCTAAAATTCTAAAATTCTAAAATTCTAAAATTCTAAAATTCTAAAATTCTAAAATTCTAAAATTCTAAAATTCTAAAATTCTAAAATTCTAAAATTCTAAAATTCTAAAATTCTAAAATTCTAAAATTCTAAAATTCTAAAATTCTAAAATTCTAAAATTCTAAAATTCTAAAATTCTAAAATTCTAAAATTCTAAAATTCTAAAATTCTAAAATTCTAAAATTCTAAAATTCTAAAATTCTAAAATTCTAAAATTCTAAAATTCTAAAATTCTAAAATTCTAAAATTCTAAAATTCTAAAATTCTAAAATTCTAAAATTCTAAAATTCTAAAATTCTAAAATTCTAAAATTCTAAAATTCTAAAATTCTAAAATTCTAAAATTCTAAAATTCTAAAATTCTAAAATTCTAAAATTCTAAAATTCTAAAATTCTAAAATTCTAAAATTCTAAAATTCTAAAATTCTAAAATTCTAAAATTCTAAAATTCTAAAATTCTAAAATTCTAAAATTCTAAAATTCTAAAATTCTAAAATTCTAAAATTCTAAAATTCTAAAATTCTAAAATTCTAAAATTCTAAAATTCTAACAATTCTAAAATTCTAAAATTCTAAAATTCTAAAATTCTAAAATTCTAAAATTCTAAAATTCTAAAATTCTAAAATTCTAAAATTCTAAAATTCTAAAATTCTAAAATTCTAAAATTCTAAAATTCTAAAATTCTAAAATTCTAAAATTCTAAAATTCTAAAATTCTAAAATTCTAAAATTCTAAAATTCTAAAATTCTAAAATTCTAAAATTCTAAAATTCTAAAATTCTAAAATTCTAAAATTCTAAAATTCTAAAATTCTAAAATTCTAAAATTCTAAAATTCTAAAATTCTAAAATTCTAAAATTCTAAAATTCTAAAATTCTAAAATTCTAAAATTCTAAAATTCTAAAATTCTAAAATTCTAAAATTCTAAAATTCTAAAATTCTAAAATTCTAAAATTCTAAAATTCTAAAATTCTAAAATTCTAAAATTCTAAAATTCTAAAATTCTAAAATTCTAAAATTCTAAAATTCTAAAATTCTAAAATTCTAAAATTCTAAAATTCTAAAATTCTAAAATTCTAAAATTCTAAAATTCTAAAATTCTAAAATTCTAAAATTCTAAAATTCTAAAATTCTAAAATTCTAAAATTCTAAAATTCTAAAATTCTAAAATTCTAAAATTCTAAAATTCTAAAATTCTAAAATTCTAAAATTCTAAAATTCTAAAATTCTAAAATTCTAAAATTCTAAAATTCTAAAATTCTAAAATTCTAAAATTCTAAAATTCTAAAATTCTAAAATTCTAAAATTCTAAAATTCTAAAATTCTAAAATTCTAAAATTCTAAAATTCTAAAATTCTAAAATTCTAAAATTCTAAAATTCTAAAATTCTAAAATTCTAAAATTCTAAAATTCTAAAATTCTAAAATTCTAAAATTCTAAAATTCTAAAATTCTAAAATTCTAAAATTCTAAAATTCTAAAATTCTAAAATTCTAAAATTCTAAAATTCTAAAATTCTAAAATTCTAAAATTCTAAAATTCTAAAATTCTAAAATTCTAAAATTCTAAAATTCTAAAATTCTAAAATTCTAAAATTCTAAAATTCTAAAATTCTAAAATTCTAAAATTCTAAAATTCTAAAATTCTAAAATTCTAAAATTCTAAAATTCTAAAATTCTAAAATTCTAAAATTCTAAAATTCTAAAATTCTAAAATTCTAAAATTCTAAAATTCTAAAATTCTAAAATTCTAAAATTCTAAAATTCTAAAATTCTAAAATTCTAAAATTCTAAAATTCTAAAATTCTAAAATTCTAAAATTCTAAAATTCTAAAATTCTAAAATTCTAAAATTCTAAAATTCTAAAATTCTAAAATTCTAAAATTCTAAAATTCTAAAATTCTAAAATTCTAAAATTCTAAAATTCTAAAATTCTAAAATTCTAAAATTCTAAAATTCTAAAATTCTAAAATTCTAAAATTCTAAAATTCTAAAATTCTAAAATTCTAAAATTCTAAAATTCTAAAATTCTAAAATTCTAAAATTCTAAAATTCTAAAATTCTAAAATTCTAAAATTCTAAAATTCTAAAATTCTAAAATTCTAAAATTCTAAAATTCTAAAATTCTAAAATTCTAAAATTCTAAAATTCTAAAATTCTAAAATTCTAAAATTCTAAAATTCTAAAATTCTAAAATTCTAAAATTCTAAAATTCTAAAATTCTAAAATTCTAAAATTCTAAAATTCTAAAATTCTAAAATTCTAAAATTCTAAAATTCTAAAATTCTAAAATTCTAAAATTCTAAAATTCTAAAATTCTAAAATTCTAAAATTCTAAAATTCTAAAATTCTAAAATTCTAAAATTCTAAAATTCTAAAATTCTAAAATTCTAAAATTCTAAAATTCTAAAATTCTAAAATTCTAAAATTCTAAAATTCTAAAATTCTAAAATTCTAAAATTCTAAAATTCTAAAATTCTAAAATTCTAAAATTCTAAAATTCTAAAATTCTAAAATTCTAAAATTCTAAAATTCTAAAATTCTAAAATTCTAAAATTCTAAAATTCTAAAATTCTAAAATTCTAAAATTCTAAAATTCTAAAATTCTAAAATTCTAAAATTCTAAAATTCTAAAATTCTAAAATTCTAAAATTCTAAAATTCTAAAATTCTAAAATTCTAAAATTCTAAAATTCTAAAATTCTAAAATTCTAAAATTCTAAAATTCTAAAATTCTAAAATTCTAAAATTCTAAAATTCTAAAATTCTAAAATTCTAAAATTCTAAAATTCTAAAATTCTAAAATTCTAAAATTCTAAAATTCTAAAATTCTAAAATTCTAAAATTCTAAAATTCTAAAATTCTAAAATTCTAAAATTCTAAAATTCTAAAATTCTAAAATTCTAAAATTCTAAAATTCTAAAATTCTAAAATTCTAAAATTCTAAAATTCTAAAATTCTAAAATTCTAAAATTCTAAAATTCTAAAATTCTAAAATTCTAAAATTCTAAAATTCTAAAATTCTAAAATTCTAAAATTCTAAAATTCTAAAATTCTAAAATTCTAAAATTCTAAAATTCTAAAATTCTAAAATTCTAAAATTCTAAAATTCTAAAATTCTAAAATTCTAAAATTCTAAAATTCTAAAATTCTAAAATTCTAAAATTCTAAAATTCTAAAATTCTAAAATTCTAAAATTCTAAAATTCTAAAATTCTAAAATTCTAAAATTCTAAAATTCTAAAATTCTAAAATTCTAAAATTCTAAAATTCTAAAATTCTAAAATTCTAAAATTCTAAAATTCTAAAATTCTAAAATTCTAAAATTCTAAAATTCTAAAATTCTAAAATTCTAAAATTCTAAAATTCTAAAATTCTAAAATTCTAAAATTCTAAAATTCTAAAATTCTAAAATTCTAAAATTCTAAAATTCTAAAATTCTAAAATTCTAAAATTCTAAAATTCTAAAATTCTAAAATTCTAAAATTCTAAAATTCTAAAATTCTAAAATTCTAAAATTCTAAAATTCTAAAATTCTAAAATTCTAAAATTCTAAAATTCTAAAATTCTAAAATTCTAAAATTCTAAAATTCTAAAATTCTAAAATTCTAAAATTCTAAAATTCTAAAATTCTAAAATTCTAAAATTCTAAAATTCTAAAATTCTAAAATTCTAAAATTCTAAAATTCTAAAATTCTAAAATTCTAAAATTCTAAAATTCTAAAATTCTAAAATTCTAAAATTCTAAAATTCTAAAATTCTAAAATTCTAAAATTCTAAAATTCTAAAATTCTAAAATTCTAAAATTCTAAAATTCTAAAATTCTAAAATTCTAAAATTCTAAAATTCTAAAATTCTAAAATTCTAAAATTCTAAAATTCTAAAATTCTAAAATTCTAAAATTCTAAAATTCTAAAATTCTAAAATTCTAAAATTCTAAAATTCTAAAATTCTAAAATTCTAAAATTCTAAAATTCTAAAATTCTAAAATTCTAAAATTCTAAAATTCTAAAATTCTAAAATTCTAAAATTCTAAAATTCTAAAATTCTAAAATTCTAAAATTCTAAAATTCTAAAATTCTAAAATTCTAAAATTCTAAAATTCTAAAATTCTAAAATTCTAAAATTCTAAAATTCTAAAATTCTAAATTTCTAAATTTCTAAATTTCTAAAATTCTAAAATTCTAAAATTCTAAAATTCTAAAATTCTAAAATTCTAAAATTCTAAAATTCTAAAATTCTAAAATTCTAAAATTCTAAAATTCTAAAATTCTAAAATTCTAAAATTCTAAAATTCTAAAATTCTAAAATTCTAAAATTCTAAAATTCTAAAATTCTAAAATTCTAAAATTCTAAAATTCTAAAATTCTAAAATTCTAAAATTCTAAAATTCTAAAATTCTAAAATTCTAAAATTCTAAAATTCTAAAATTCTAAAATTCTAAAATTCTAAAATTCTAAAATTCTAAAATTCTAAGATTCTAAGATTCTAAAATTCTAAAATTCTAAAATTCTAAGATTCTAAGATGCTAAGATGCTAAGATTCTAAGATTCTAAAATTCTAAAATTCTAAAATTCTAAAATTCTAAAATTCCAAAATTCCAAATTTCCAAATTTCCTGCGCGCCGCCGACGCCTTTTTCTCACGCTGACAATTTGCGAACTCGAAAATCGTTGACTCATAATTTTATCCACAAATCTAGAAACATTGTCAATGGTCCGGATATACGACATTAACTGATTCATGATTTATCACATATTGACCTTTATTTGCTATTAGTGGTTGTGAATTAGATCACAAAATTAACAATTATTTTCTCGAAAATCATTATCGATTTTTTAACCGATTCATGACAGTCGAGCTCGTGAAACTGTTCATAATATAGTTCATTAAATAATTATTTTCCACATAATCTTAATATACTTACGCAAATAATTACAAGGAACGCAGACTATTATTCATGGATTATTCGCTCTGCTTTTTGGTTTTGAAATTTCTATGTGAGCTATTGTGTACAACTGCTAGCAATCAGTCTCATAGGCGCGAGCATTAGATACAAGGAAACTACTAGGACCTGTAACCCTGTTATTCTTTTGTTGAGATTCAGTGTAATGTTCGGAATTAAATGAAACTGTGCTGAACACCTTACATTACCTAGCCACAATTCATGTCCGTGAAATAATTAAGAAAACTATAAGACACGTGACTCTGTGTAAAAAATCCGACGGTAAGCTCAAGACTAAAATATCACGATAACTCGACAAGAATTTACGAAAATCGTTGCACATCGTTCAATTCTTGACATTTTTAGTCAATAAAGTTAATACAAATCAATGTACCATCAAGTTATGAACTGGCATCATAAAAATATTAAACATATTCAGACACAACCACCTACTAAACATTTGAGTATAATGCCATCTTTTTTTGCGTGAACCAGTTTTGTGAAAACACAAAAATTAATTTCAATGC
>NW_026684059.1:0-10996 GCF_030247195.1 Topomyia yanbarensis | reverse complement strand
TAAAAGGGAAAAGGGAAAAGGGAAAAGGGAAAAAGGGAAAAGGGAAAAGGGAAGAAAAGGGAAAAGGGAAAAGGGAAAAGGGAAAAGGGAAAAGGAAAAGGGAAAAGGGAAAAAGGGAAAAGGGAAAAGGGAAAAGGGAAAAGGGAAAAGGGAAAAGGGAAAAGGAAAAGGGAAAAGGGAAAAGGGAAAAGGGAAAGGGAAAAGGGAAAAGGGAAAAGGGAAAAGGGAAAAGGGAAAAGGGAAAAGGGAAAAGGGAAAAGGGAAAAGGGAAAAGGGAAAAGGGAAAAGGGAAAAGGGAAAAGGGAAAAGGGAAAAGGGAAAAGGGAAAAGGGAAAAGGGAAAAGGGAAAAGGGAAAAGGGAAAAGGGAAAAGGGAAAATTCGAAAATTCGAAAATTCGAGAATTCGAAAATTCGAAAATTCGAAAATTCGAAAATTCGAAAATTCGAAAATTCGAAAATTGAAAAATTCGAAAATTCGAAAATTCGAAATTCGAAAATTCGAAAATTCGAAAATTCGAAAATTCGAAATTCGAAAATTCGAAAATTCGAAAATTCGAAAATTCGAAAATTCGAAAATTCGAAATTCGAAAATTCGAAAATTCGAAAATTCGAAAATTCGAAAATTCGAAAATTCGAAAATTCGAAAATTCGAAAATTCGAAAATTCGAAAATTCGAAAATTCGAAAATTCGAAAATTCGAAAATTCGAAAATTCGAAAATTCGAAAATTCGAAAATTCGAAAATTCGAAAATTCGAAAATTCGAAAATTCGAAAATTCGAAAATTCGAAAATTCGAAAATTCGAAAATTCGAAAATTCGAAAATTCGAAAATTCGAAAATTCGAAAATTCGAAAATTTGAAAATTCGAAAATTCGAAAATTCGAAAATTCGAAAATTCGAAAATTCGAAAATTCGAAAATTCAAAAATTCGAAAATTTGAAAATTTGAAAATTTGAAAATTTGAAAATTTGAAAATTTGAAAATTTGAAAATTTGAAAATTTGAAAATTTGAAAATTTGAAAATTAGAAAATTAGAAAATTTGAAAATTTGAAAATTTGAAAATTTGAAAATTCGAAAATTTGAAAATTTGAAAATTTGAAAATTTGAAAATCTGAAAATTTGAAAATTTGAAAATTTGAAAATTTGAAAATTTGAAAATTTGAAAATTTTAAAATTTGAAAATTTGAAAATTTGAAAATTTGAAAATTTGAAAATTTGAAAATTTGAAAATTTGAAAATTTGAAAATTTGAAAATTTGAAAATTTGAAAATTTGAAAATTTGAAAATTTGAAAATTTGAAAATTTGAAAATTTGAAAATTTGAAAATTTGAAAATTTGAAAATTTGAAAATTTGAAAATTTGAAAATTTGAAAATTTGAAAATTTGAAAATTTGAAAATTTGAAAATTTGAAAATTTGAAAATTTGAAAATTTGAAAATTTGAAAATTTGAAAATTTGAAAATTTGAAAATTTGAAAATTCGAAAATTCGAAAATTTGAGAATTCGAAAATACGAAAATTCGAAAATTCGAGAATGCGAGAATTCGAAAATTCGAGAATTACATTATTCGAAAATTCGGTAATTTGAAAATCCTAAAATACGGAAATTCAAAAATTTTGACATTTGAAGATTCGAAAATTCAAAAACTTGAAAATTCGAATATTTGAAAATTCGCAAATTGAAAAATTCGAGAATTCAAAAATGGAAAACTTCAAAAATTTGAGGATTCGCAAATTCGAAAATCTAAGATTGAAAATTCGAATATCCGAAAATTCTAAAATTTAAAATTGAAGTATTAGAAAATTATTTTTCGATTTTTCGATTTTCCTATTTTTCAATTTTCGAATTTTTCAATTCAATTGGAAAGATCAAAAGGAAAAATGGAAAAAAGGAAAAAGGGAAAAAGTGATAAGGGAATAAGGGAAATTGTTACAAGGGAAATAGAGAAAAAAGTAAAAGGGAAAAAGAGCCAAAAGAAAAAAGTTTAAGGAAGGTCGGAACTCTTGTTTTTTTGGAATCAGAGCCAAACGCCCATGAGTATGCAACCTTTATTTTTCTTAAATATAATGTATCGACTTTCGAATAAGGGCAAAATATCTAACTTACAGAACTTGGATTTTTGCTACGTCACAAACAGTTACTCAGACAACGATTACGAAGAAAGTCCATTTAATCACGACCGCACCCAGTACCTCAAGACCAATATCCGCCAGCAAAATACCTAACGTCAAAGCCGGGTATACTCGGCCCTATTCTGCGCGGCGTGTAACGTGAGACGACTAATCTCACCTCACTTTACGTGACTGTTCTCACCCGATTCTGAGAGTCGACTCGAGTGAGGTGAGATTCCCCATTACGGTTAAATGGGCGTCTCACGTCACCCGAAGTGACTCTTCAGAATTGGGTGAGAAAAGTCACGTAGGTAGGTGAGGTGAGATTAGTCGTCACACTCCGCGCAGAATAAGGCCAACTATCGTGACTCGCAAGTATAAACAGCAGGCAAACATGCGACCTTCGGCTCCAAGGCATGGACATGGAAGAAAACGTGAGTGAAGGCAGCGCGGCAGACCTCCATGCAACAGCAGATGACGCAGGCTTTGACCATTTATTTGCCGCTTATCAGTATTATATGAAACTGGTGTTTTTCAAACTAAACACCGACACTTTTCGATTTAATCAACTTTCAATTTTCCAACAAGCTTCATTGATACAACAACCAGCGCAAAATGACCTTTCCAGCTACGCGTTAAAAATTCCAGTCTATTCGAGCTTGCATAATTAAAGAGTAGCGATTGCCAAACCACACAATAAACCTAAAGAATGAAAATTGTGGTATTTTATTTATTCAAAACTATTATTCCGCAATAAATGTGCTCACTCGCGTTAGGGTGATTCATGCTGCTTGCAGAAGTTTTTTAGGACTGCGTCCGATTCAGTCACGCGCTTTAAGAAATTATTTTCGGTACCGAATAGTAGGCGAGTCAATTCATTTAACTTTTAACGTTAGAATTAATTGCAGGAAAATTGACACTTTAAAGCGTTGAATCGCCCTGATCTACTTTCCACATCACAAGCATTGCACAGGGGGATCACGTGCCGTTAATAGAAAATGGCATGTGAAAATTATTTAATTATGATGCTTTCAACAATAACCGTAACTGCCAGCTTAACAGCTACATATTGTTTTAAATTGAACACGCTTTAATTTCTGATAAATAATTCAATTGTGGTTTGGTTGTAAAAACTCGGATCGCTGTCCTTTTTTATTCGTTGTAACCGTCTTCAAAGAAATTTCGTTTTCTTCAACCTCGCCCCATCCAAGAAATACTTATGGCCGAAAATTAGTTACTGCCTTATCTCCCCGGAGAGACCGATCTTTCTAACGTACTTACCCAACGATACATAAAATGCGACCCAGTGACCAGCAGCTTCCCCAAGGGCCAGTTTAGAGAATGAGATGGTCAGTCCCGGAAAAAACAACAACACGCGTCACCGTGCCCCGCTATTGTGCCGCAATTATTTTACGCCTCCCCGTAGGGTACTAAACTGAGCGCCTGTTCAAGCCCCTCTAGGCAAACAAACCGTACCTTACGAAAGAATGTGGTGCAGGCTCGTGTAGTATTACGTTCTATAATCATGATTGCACCGGGACGGATCCTAGTTGGCCAGCCGACCGAGTGTTGACAGTCGACCAGCAGTGTTGCTTCGCAGCAGCTATGGAATATGCGTTCCTATATAACCGGAGTGGGGCCATAAATCTTGCACTTGGATGAAATCGCCTGGCCACCTTTGATGCTCTCGGTTGATGAAGGGCCATCGTGGCGGCGGTCAAATAACGAGTAGCTTCGTTCTTGTGGCGCACTTTGAAAGTAGGTACCTACCGGGCTCGGGACGGACCAATTTTGACGAGCACTTTTGCGTCAAATTGTTACACCGCCCACCGGGGCCAATTTCGGTCGACGGATACAACGACGTAATTTCGAGTGATTTGGTTCAATGTATCGAACCAGTTTGATACCATCGGTAATCTCGTTATTCTGCCTTGCTAAACTCTATATTTCCTTTTTGATATTCAATGCCTATCCTTGGTACTTTGTGTTTTCCTTATTAAACCTAATTCATCACGTCGGCCTTACCGCCTGTCAAGTATTGATGATACTATTTTTGTATAAATATAAGCGACGATAATAACCTAAATTTCCCCCATAAAATGCCGCAAGTTTCCTAAGTGTGTCGTAGGCACGTACTTTTGCCATTCGGTGGGGGAAAAAATGAGCCAAGTTCACTTAGCTCAAATCCACCCGTCGTTTCCCGTCGTAGAAGATAATCTTCGGGCAGCTTTTTCCGCGACGTGCTCCCACGGATGGGATGAAGGTGGAATGGTTTCGAGTTCGATACAAGTACGTGACAAACAAGTCGGCTCAACTGACGAGGTACATAGAAAGAAAGAAAGAAAAAAACTCATCTCATGATCTCCTCCATCATATCCTGTATTATCTTTATCATCATCATCATCATCATCATCACCAATTCAGGATCAGGACAAACTTCCTCGTAGACTGGGGATTAAAAATCAATTACGGTCCTTGGCTGGTTTGCACATATCCGAGCGAGCTTGTGTGGTCCTCGGTTCGATAATGAATGAGGGCGGAAAACACATCGAGTCTCTTCAATTGCAGCACGGTTGGTGTTCGAAATGAAAGCGTAAAGTGTTTCAGCGCTAGAAACTAACAACATGATCAACGCAGCGGCATCTCTGCATAATCGGTTTAAATTTTAGCGAATTTCTGTCCAATCAATAGAATTTCAATCTTTAAAGCGTTAAAAGCTTGTTGCCAAAACAGTTTCGTCTTAAATTTTACGAGATTTAGACAAAATAAACGCGTTCATCCCATCTATCAAACTTTGCTAGAGTTTTAAAGTAATTTTTAATAAATAAATGCCAAATATTTCCGAAATGTGGCAAAGTCTATTTTGGTGATTTTTCTATATATTTATATGATCACTACATTTTTTCGAGAGTTGTCTTACTGGAGCTGTAGAGCTGGGAAGGGCTCCCCATCGGAATCAGTCACTACAATTACAGACGAGACGGGAAACGTCACCCTCCTCAGCAAGGTTTTCTTAAGGCCAATTGCAGCGGGCAGTGATTCTGATTATGATAGTGCTTGTACGGTTCAGATATCGTCGCTGTTGTGCTATCTTATGACAAGCGCCATTTACCAAATTTCGAGAAAAACGATTCAATATCTTGAAACTTATAAATGGTATAACACTTTAAAGAAGACAATTGATGCTTCTATCTATTCTGTATTAATCTCTCAAATATTACGGAGATCGGTTGACTATGTTGCGAGTTTTTACTATTAATGTAAACAAAACTCGCACTCACACATGTCATAGGTGTGGATTGATGACAAAATTTGCATGACGTGTCATAATCGTGCATGGAAAATTTTCCATAGAAAAAAATCATCAATTTTGAACTTTTATTCATATTTTTGGCTTCATTTGGTCTGTCAACAATCAGTGGGATGCATTTTGAAGGAAATGAATCAGGGAATCTGGGAAAAATATTTATTTTTGGTTACAGTGTTGCCAAATATAATATATTTCCAGTTTGAAACTTAAACTGCATTTTTCTCACAATTCGTATATTTTTGTTTTGAAAATGATTATGCCATTGCGTTTCTCAGATAGTTTTACACATAAAAACATCTTATATATTAATATTATTTGAGCCAATCCCCAGACACAGTTATTTTAAACAAAAAATTAAAAATTTCTCAGCACATTTCTCGCTATATCTTAGTAACCAAGCAGAATGTCAAAATTCTGAAAACGCCACTTTGTAGAGTGTACGGTTTCGGAATGGAATTCGTTTAATGGACTGTAAATTAATTGGAGAAAAGAAACGTGTTTATTTTGGTTTGATTATTGCGTGTTAATTTCGCGACGAAAGGCGTGCGAATCCCTTTTTGTTACAGGGTTGCCAAATGATATAAAAATACATATGTTATCAAAAATATACAAGATAGGGTAATAATAGGATTTTGAAATAACCGTTACATCCGAACATCCTCCCCCGCGTTGCGGTTGCGGAGGAACTCAAGCATCCAGAGGCAGAACTGCTAACTTCGCCGTGGTTCGACTGAAAACACCGCTGTTGGTCTTTACCATCACCGCCCTGATTATCCCATCAGAACCTGGATGGACATTAACCACCCTGCCTAAACGCCATTGTTGGGGTGGCGTATTCTCCTCCTTCAAAACGACGAGATCTCCGATTCTTACTTCGGTGTATTTGCGATTGTGCTTCGGTCTGCGTTGTAGCTCCTGAAGATAGTCTCGTGACCACCTCTTCCAAAATTCGCTTCGCATCTTCTGAATGATTTGATATCTGGACAGTGTACTTAGCTTGACGACGTCTGATTCAGGCTCACGTATGGCAGTTAGCTCTCGGCCTATGAGAATATGCCCAGGTGTTATCGCCTTCAGGTCATTAGGGTCAGCTGATTGAGGAACAAACGGGCTCGAATTGAGGATGGCTTCAATCTGGGTAACCAAGGTGTTCCACTCATCGTAGGTAAACCTTCCATCGCCGACAACTCGTTTTATGTGACGCTTGGTTGATTTGATACCAGCTTCCCAAACGCCACCGAACTCGGGAGACCGCGCCGGAATAAAGTGCCATTTTATTTCTTGAGGTAGACAGTAGTCACTGAGCGCCTGCTTCATATCCCGTTGATTGAACAAGACGTATAGTTCATGCAGCCCCGATGAAGTTTGTGGCGTTATCGGAGTGTATTTGGGTAGGGACTCCACGTCTGGCCACGAAACGCTTCAGCACGTTGATGAAAGCTTGAGTTGATAGGTCCACTGCCAACTCGATATGGACCGCCTTTGTAACCATGCAAATAAACAATGCAATATAAGTTTTCAGATACACCGGTTAACGTGGGTTGCCTGTTTTGACGTGAAAAGGCCCACCGTAGTCGACACCAACTCTCGAGAAAACGTCTGATTGTGTCACACGAAATTTTGGTAAGTCTCCCATGTAACGCTTGATTTCCGGGGGATTTGTTTTGAAGCAGCGAATGCACCTTTTGAGATTCTTCTGGATCACATTCCGTCCATCGACGATCCAAAATCGCTGTCGAAGCGCCGATAACAAACCGCTGGGTCCAATGTGCAGGTACGTTTCATGGAAATCGTTAATGATGATCTTTGTCACATGATGCTTCGGTGGAAGTATAATCGGATGACGCTGTCCAAAGGTTAGATTCGCGTGCTTGATTCTGCCGCCTACATGTAGTATTCCGGATTCGTATATGGGATTCAGCGAGCGCAAATCTCCTACATATTTGTGGTCCATATTCTGCGTAGTGTTGTACCTCTGTATCTGCTTGATATCCTCAGGGTAATATTGTCGCTGAACCAGGCTGACGATCATGTCAAGACTTACTTGATATTCTTCAACCGTAGGAAATACTTCATTGTCATTCGCTGTTCGTATTCCCTTCGTTTTTCTAATGAATCGTGCTACGTATGCCATCACTCTCCTCAGTTTACGAAATGAACTGTACCTTTCCAGAACCGGAAAGTCAATCGATTGACAACTGACTGGAAGCGCAATTGTTTTAACATCTGGTATCAGATTTCTTCAGTAAACACAAACTCTTTGTAGGTAGCGGTACGCGAAAATGATGGATCATGCCACCAGACATCATTGTGCATTAGTTCTCCCGGTAGGACACCTCTCGACACCATATCCGCAGGATTCAAAGCTGACCGTATATACTTGAATTCATAACCCTTTGTAGATCGTTGTATTTTAGCTACGCGGTTGGCAACAAAAGTATTGAGTTCGTGTGGTGATTTTTTTAGCCAACAAAGGACGATTTGGGAATCCGTCCACAGAACGATGTTGTTGAAATCCAGTTTAAGTGCCGATGTGACTACCTTCACTAAACGAGACATCAGCAGGAATGCGCATAACTCCAAGCGGGGAATCGTCTGATTAGGAGCTACCTTAGATTTGCTCGTCAGTAAATGCACTTCTGCGTTGCCGTTTGAACAAATTGAACGTATATACACACACGTACCGTAGGCTGCCAAGGACGCATCGGAGTAAGCGTGAAGTTCGATAGCGATTCTGTTGTCCGTCAGCACGTAACGATTGATAGTCATTCCAGCAGTTGCAATAAGACTCGTGATGAAATTAACCCAATTGTTTCGTTGTTCTATTGGTACTTCTTCATCCCAGTCGATTTTTAATTTCCACAGTTCACGCATGAGAAGTTTGGAAACTAACGTGGCCGGTGCAAGCAGCCCGAGAGGATCATAAATTTTTGACATCTCTGACAGAATATGTCGCTTTGTTATCGCAGTTTGCGCTTGAATCGGGTTTATCCTGAAAGCTAATTCGTACGACGACGGATTCCAAAGCAGCCCTAGTGTTTTGATAACGTCATTTGCTCCACTCATTTCCAAAGTTGATTGCTTCTCTCGTAGCTCGTCGGGAATTGATTCCAAAAACTCAGCTGAATTAGAGCACCACTTGTGTAGCTGGAAGCCGCCGCTGTCTAATAGTTGTGTCAATTGCTCAGCAGCAGTTTGAATTTCGTTCACTGAATCGCCTCCGGACAAAACATCATCCACGTAAAAATCTTTGACCACAATCGCAGCAGCCAGTGGAAATCCCTCGTTAGCAGCTAATTGATTCAGAGTGCGTGTGGCAGCAAAGGGTGCTGACGCTGTACCATATGTCACAGTGAATCCGTAGGATGCTTTCGCCAAATGATTCTCTGGAATTTCTTGTCGTCGTCATGAATCCTGATTTGGCGATACATTTTGGATATGTCGCTTGAGAAGACGTATCGGTGGATCCGGAACCGCATCACGATGTTCAGCAACGAATCTTGCACAGCCGGTCCGATCATAAGCAGATCGTTTAGCGACACGCCAGAAGACGATTTCGCCGATGCGTCGAAAACCGTTCGTAGTTTGGTAGAAGAAGAAGTAGGTTTCAGAATGGCGTGGTGAGGTAAATAGAAGTTTGGGCTGCTACTCACCTCTGACTCAGGCGTTTCCTTACAGTGGTTGAGCCGTATGTATTCCTCCATAAAGAAATCATATTGTTCTTTCAGCTTCGAATTGGTTGCCAGGCGTCTTTCAAGGTGTCCAAACCTTTGGAGCGCCTGCTGGCGTGAGTCGCCAAGCTTGTCAGGTGTGTTACGGAAGGGTAATCTGACCACATATCGGCCGGAGATGTCCCGGGTCGTTGTTTGTTGGTAATGTTGTTCACATAACTCCTCTTCACTCGACAGCTTCGTTGATAGTGGAATTTCTTCCAACTCCCAGAAACGTTGGATTAACTGTTCGAGTTGATGATCAGGATCGGAAAGCGCTTTGTGGCAGCCTTTGTATTGACGGTATGGTGAACGTCCGGTAACAGCACCCGAAACTACCCATCCAAGTGTCGTCTCTTGAAGGACCGGTAATTTATCGCCGAGCTGTATTTGCCCAGTCCTCAGTATGTGGAAAAACAGTTGTGCACCAATTAGGAGATCGATGCGCTGGGGCCTGTAAAAGTTTGGATCTGCTAACAAAACTCCATCCGGAATAATCCAATCGGATACGTTGAGCTTGCTTGCTGGAAGAATGTTAACAACCCGAGGAACGACGAGACATTCGATTTGTTGTATATATCCGTTGATACCAGGCACGTAGCCAGAGGGGGGGGCTAGGGGGCTAAAGCCCCTCCCGAAATTTTTCAAAAATGAATTTCAAAAACCGGCGATGTTTAACAAAATTTGTTGCTCATTTGGTTTGAACAAATCTTTGAGAAAAAGTTGAAGAAGGCTATTTCTAACCACCAAAGGCAATGGTCACGAAATTCAGTCACTTTATGCTTTTGCTCGAGCCAGTGCGACGCGAACGATAAAAATAGTAACTTTTATATTGTGTGTCTTGCCTAAAGAATAAAAGAAACTGTTACTATAATTGTTGCTGTAGTAATCTGTCGAGAAGCAAGAAGTGGTGCTCCAGCCAAATACGGTGATTATAAAATTATTGATGATTCGCTTAGGACCGAGTATTCATAATGTGGAACATCTCCTGAAGGTGTAAATGGAGGTTGGACTTTCGGAAGCGAGTTCTACCATGTCAGGCATTTAGCGCTCAACAAATTAGCCCAGATGAAACCATTCATTTCGAACAACTTAAAACACATGGTTGAAAGTGACAATGCTATAATTAAGATCCTCCTTCAGGCACGTAGCCAGAGGGGGGGCTAGGGGGCTAAAGCCCCCCCCCCGAAATTTTTCAAAAATAAATTTAAGAAGCAACATGTTTTTCGGTAACTCGTAAAAAAATTGTATCTTGTTTGGTTTCAACAAATTAATGGGAGAATGGTGAGGAAGATTGCTATTTCGAACCACCGAAGACATCGGTCACGATATCTACTCAGTATGCCGAGTCTGATAACACACTTCCTTTCATATTGTGTGACTCGTCGGAAGAACAAAAGAAACTGTTACTTTAATTCTTGCTGGGGTGATCCGTCGGATGATTGAATCGCAGAAGCAAGAAGTGGTGCTCCATCCAAACGTGGAGGCTATTGACTTCCGGAATTTTTGCATAACTGAATTTCATGATGGGAAATATTTGCTGAAGGTGAAAATAGAGGTTATGCTTACGAACTTCGCCTTTAACGAGTTCTACCTTGTCAGGCATTCAGTACTTATGTTATTCAACAAGTTAGCCTAGGCGAAACCAGTCATTTTGTAACTTGTAACACGTGGTTGATTCTCATATATATGGATGATGAGAAAATCAATATTCGGCTACAAGATCTGATACCACTTACTTGAACCGCGGGCGAGCGACCAGAAGGTTAAAGCCCCAATAAACAAACTTAACTTATTTGAACCGTGGCCATTAAAAGATTCCTGTCACATTTGGAAAAAATGGAATTTATTATAAAGGACACGT